>NW_006441394.1:732392-747743 GCF_000325575.1 Pteropus alecto
TCCCTATAAAACTTACCTTCTGATGCAGAAGACAGAAAATAAACATGTAAATAAGCATATATTTACATATATGAAATAACTTGTGCTAGCAATGTTAAGAAGAAAAATAAAGCAGGGTAAGAGAAGAGAGTGGAAAATGGGCTATTTTGTTGCTACATGTAAACACTGTGGTTTCCCCCAAAAGTTTCCAACAACAGGAGAACATGCTGGGAGGGATGAACTGTGAAAATTAGCCCATGTGGTATGTCTTATTCCTTGGGTTTTTATCTCATTCTCACTTTTCACCCCAAGACATAGCTTCAAGGCAACAACTACCTTTCTCAGGGAAGAGAAAAGCAGTTGCAGGTCCTAATCTGTCATAGTTACTCGCCACATGTCAAAAAACAGGGCACTTCTTTCTATGCCTCAGTTTTCCACATATAAGATAAAGGGTTTGTATTAGGTGATTTTCAAAGTCCCTTAAAGTGAAAATACTATAGTAATTCACAACAGATCTAACTCCAAAGCTCTGAAGTCAGCTATTACACTTTAGCTTTCCAAACTCCCACAGTTTCCTTAGTTACCACAGAAGTAAAAGCAAAATGCCTTCAGTGTGGTGAGGTGTGATATAATAGGATGGGACCAAATTAAATCAATAAAAATGTACCAAGTGACTACCATATGCATCAGGAATATTCATCATTCAGGGATAGCCTCTTGCCCTGACTTCGAGTACCTGCTAACTGCAAAGGGCCCTAAACTCTGGAACCCCATCTGCCTGGGCAACCTGGCATTTCAGAGATCTCAGCTGATCCTTTCAAAATTTAAAGATTGATCAATTATGCAGCTAGAGACTTCATTCTTTCACAGAACATTAGAGATAACTTGGTCCAACCTTTGCCCTTGAGGTATTCATGATCCACAGGGTGGGAGGTGAGGCAGACTATTAGATGTAATACAAGGATAACCATTGACTTATAAACAAAATGCTGTGTAACTACAGAGAAAGGAGAGATTAGCTAGCTCCTGAACACAACCAGGCTGGCTGCCTCTATCTTGTGGGGACAGATACTGTGGTCTGCTGGGTGATTAGGATAACAAGTGAAGTACAAAGGTTCACAGGCAACCGATATTTGTAGCTCCCCATTATCTCATTCGCATGCTTCTTTAACTCCTTAGTCTTAGCAAGAATTCAAGGCCAATAAATCAAAGTGGAACTACCTCATTTTTCATCCTCAGAAATCAGCTTGGAATCATGCAGACACTGGATATGCTTAGCCAACCTGTCAGACCTAACATGGACAGCACACTTTGGTCAGCTAAATGAAAGTAGATACTGGCTATAATAATCACTGTGACTGCTGTCTGCCTTCCACCCGCCCCCCATCCCCACCCCTACCATCAAAAGAAAGCACATCCTCCAAGCCCGCTGAGTTGCAAAGCTTTTTAAATGAAACTTTTCAAATATATACAAAAGTAGAAGAAATTGGTTAATGACCTCTCTTCCATTCAACAATTATCAAATATGCTTCTTTGGTTCTTCGTTATTTCTCAGACTGGCTTCCTCCCTACTTGGTCCTCTTCTCTCTCTCTTTCCTATACGCACTCCAACTTCCCGTATACTCTACACTTTTCTACCCATCCTTAAAGACCCAACCCAGATTACACCTCCTCCAGAAACCTTTCCAGAACAGAGCTATCCTTTCCATGAACTACTAAAGCCTTTATAGTTTTGACTACTTATGTGCTGATCACATCTATCCACCTATGAAATCTTCTTTGAATGTTTCATTGCCACACCTCCTTAGTTCAGACTTTATCCTTTTTCCTAGACTACTATAGTGACTTCAAAAAGTGATCTCCCTGACTCTAACCTTGCCATAATAGATTCATTACATAGGAGTAGCCACAGTAATCTTTAGCTGACACACATCTGACTGCATCAGCCTGCTACAAACTCTGATAACTTTATACTGCCTTTGGTTTAAAGTCTAAACTCCTTTGCATGACATGCAAGGTTCTTCACATTCTGGTTCAGCCAGCTATTTATCTCACTACTCTGCATCAAATGGCTTATACTCTAGCCACACTGAACTGCCTACCATTGTAACATGCTCTTCCCTTTTATTCCTCAATGCTTTGGCTGCTACTGTCTTCTCTCCCTAGAACTCTTTCCTCATCTTTACTATCTAGTTCATTTCTATTCACTTGTTAAGATGCAGCTCTAATATCAGTCAACTCCTCTGTGAGACACTCTCCAACTTTATTCATTCACACATCTATTCCACAACTATTAACTGACCATCTGTTAAGCTCTAGACTGGGGATACAATAATAACGGCTTCACACTCAAGGATCTTAAAGTCTGGTAAATCTCAGGTGAAGTAATTCCTTTCCTCCTCTGTTCTCCAGCAGAAATTTGCAATTTGCACATACCGTCAAAGTCACATTGATTATTTTTATAATTGTTTCTGAAGCTACTTTAATCATCTTGAGGCTAAGGGTTTTGTTTGTTTTTTGGTGAGAAATACTTTTATTTATCTTTTTATTTTTCAATTACAGTTGACATTCAAAATTATAAAGGAGTTTTTTTTAAAAGCTTTTCTGAGGTATAGCATCCATTTTAGGTGAACAATTTAATGACTGTTTGTATATTTACAGAGTTGTGCAATCATCTTATTTTAAATCATTTCCATCACTCTAAAAAGAGATCTAATGCTCATTTTGCCAATTTCCCATTCCCATTCCCAGACCTAGGCAACCACAAACCTACATCTCTATAGATCTGCCTTTTCTGGATCTTTCATATAGCCATAAAACATGTGGTCTTTTTTGACTGGATTCTTTCACATAGCATAGTATTTTTCAAGGATCATCCATGTTACGGTATGTATCAGTAGTTCATCCCTTTTTTTGTCAAGTAACATTTCACTGTATAGATATATATTTTATTTATCCATTTATCAGTTGATGGACATTTGGGTTGTTTCTACTTTGGGCTATTATGAATAATACTGCTATGATCATTTGTGTATAAGTTTTCACATAGAACTATGTTTTTACTTCTCAAATATATAGCTAGGGGTGGAATTATTGCATCACATGGTAACTCTATGCCTAGCCTTTTGCCAAACTGTTTTCCACAGCCACTGTACCATTTTAACATTTCCTCTAGTGTATGAGGGTTCCAATTTCTCCACATTCTCAAAACTTGTTGTTATATATCTTTTTGATTATTGCATCATAGTGGGTATAAAGTGGGATCTCATTATGGTTGTGATTTGTGTTTCTCTGAGGGCTAATGATGTTCAACATCTTTTCTTGTGCTCATTGTCCATTGCGTGGCTTTTTTTTTTTTTTTTTGGAGTAAAAGTCTATTCAGATCGTTTGTCCATTTTTAATTGGGTTATTTATCTTTTTCTTGTTGAGTTGTAAGAGTTCTTTATATATTCAAAATACAAGACCCTCATCAGCTATTTTCCCCCATTTAGCAATCCTACTGAGTGTGAAGTGGTCCACGGATCATGTGAATCTTATTTACTTTTGTGTTTCAAAGAACTAGTACATAATTTGGCACACTGTATGTGTTCCATAAATGTTAGATGGATGTTCAGTAACATAATGTTAAGTGCTTTGAAGACAAGAATAATACCTTACTCATTTAGTATTCCCCTCATGCTTCACACCTACCACTAGACACAAAGCACATGCTTTAAATGAGCAGAGACTGAGCAATTCTCTCTTGAACAAATAACGGGGATGATACTGCAAAAACACCCAGAGAAACTGGAAAAGCCACCTGAAACCAAGAGAACTTATCTGTATTTCAGCTACTATCAATTACCCATGAGACAGCTGTTCTCTAAGAATAAGAAGTAACTTCTGTGTAAACCATTCTTACAGTGGCCCACACTCAGAAGTAGCTATTAAAATGTTCCATAGCTTAGAACACTAGCTCTCACTCCACTCCTTTAGCCAGTGGGAGAGAACAGAATCAGTATCATTCCTAGCAGTGAATGATACTTTGGCTCTGCTTTAAGTGCCCTTTCTTTTCTTTAAGGAACTCAGAACTTGATCCAAAGAGAACAGACAGGTTGGCATCTGGACCACATCAGAGATGTAGAGCTGACAAAAGTACTCCAGCCTTTGTGGCTACTAAGTTAGAAAGTGACTCTTCTTCATAAGAGAAATACTAACATGAAACCCTATGTGATCATTAACAACAATAAATACTTTCCAAACTTAACACAGCATACAACTAGGACCAAAGGAAGCTTTGGAGAATGAAGATCACAGCTGGTTGTACCAAAAGGCCTAGGTCAGTGGAGAAGGAAATGTCTCTACCATCTCTTCCTTTCTATTACTCAAATTACAAACTTAATCCAGGCCCTTCAACCTCATGCCTTTCTTGCCAGGCGCTTGTCACCCAAGTTCAAAATCTTCTGGTGTCTCAATGCTGCCTTTAAAAGTAAAAAACTCCTTGGTAGGCTTCACGATACCCTCCATGAGAGTATTGAAAGTGAGCTCTTGTGACCCCACCAGGCCTCTTTAATTCTATCTCCATTTCTGTCCCCAGTCTGATTTTTCTAAACTGCAAATCTGATTCATGTCACTCATCTAGGTGCTTAAAGCTCTTCCATAGCTAATCATCTACTACACATAAAAATCCAGACTCCTTAGCACAGAATATAAGGCCTTACATGATCTCACCTATTTTGTGGGGACAGATACTGTGGTCTACTGGGAGATTAAGATAACAAGCGAAGTCCGAAAGTTCACGGGCTACTCTGATGCTCCGGTAATTCTAAACTGCACCCAGTTCCCCGACAGTGCCATTCTTGCCCTCTCACCTCCCACCTTGCACAAGCTGTCCCTCCCACCTAGAGGATCCTTCCCTTCTTTCTTTAGCTGGTTACTTTCTAGTCATCTTTCACACCAGCTAAAGTACCACTTCTTCTGGAGAACCTTTCCTGATCCATGCCCACCATTTTCTGTGCTCCCAGAAATCTCTGTGCTTCTCTGTATTACAACAGTTTGTATATCTGTTTATTTGACTAACTCTTCCACTAAACTATGAGCAGCCTATGTCTTCATTATCTTTCACAGATAAAACAGTGCCTTGGTAAATGCTCAGTGTATGTTTGATGAATGAATAAGTAAACAAACAGAATTCTCCCCCCATACACATGAGACTGGAATAACAAATAACTTTATTACTATTTTAAGCTGACAACATTGGGACTCAGATTGCCTTACTGACTTATCTCAAGTAACTGTATGGTAGGTAGATCGAGGATAAAAGACCAGACCTTCAGAGGTGCAGACCAATGTCCTGAGCTCTAAGCTCATCTGTCCAACTGCCTAATTAACACTACCACTTATATGTTTAAATAGCCAACTCAAACTTAATATAGAATTTTCCAAAAAGAATTTTCCACATTTCCTCCTTCCCACTCAAAAAATTTCTCTCTTGATCATTCTTGTTTCAATACATTTTACCATCAACCACAGTGTTGCCAATTTATCAAGTCAAAGCAAAACAAATGAAAAACCTGAAAGTCAAGCTTGATTATTTTCTTTCCCTTACATCCCATATCCAATCCAACAGCAAGTCCTGTAGGCTCTTCAAAACATATTCTAAATTCATCTATTTTTCTCAATTGTCTCTGCTGCCACTCCCCACTTGCCCCCAACTCCAACACTATCATTTCTTACCTGGACTACTGCAAGTTTCCTAACTGCTCTCCTTGAATGCCCTCCTACAATCCACTCTCCCTCAAAGCAGCCAGAAAGATCTTTTTAAAAAATGCAAATCAGCTCACTTCACTTCCATTTTTAAACCATCCAAAATCTTTTCATCATACTATCGATAAAATTCAACATGTTTAGCATCATCTACAAGGCCTTACAGATTTGAGTCTGCCAAACTCCCTGATCTCATAGGGTACTACTTTTTCCTTGCTTACTCTGATTCACTCACATTGGCCTTTTTGGCCCCAAGACATGCTTAACTCATTCCCATCAACTTGAACTTGCTTCTCCCTCCACTTACACAGTCTGCTTCCAGATCTTCAATTGTTAGGCCTTTATTATTCAGGTTTTGGATCAAACATCACCTCCTGGGAGGCTTTCCATAACAATGCTACTTAAAGTATCATCTCTCCTCTAGTCATTTTCTATCACATCAACCTAGTGTTTTCAGAGCACTTATCACCATTTGGAGTTATCTTGTTTGTTACTTATTTGTTATCTGCATTCCCCTATTAGAAAGTAAACTTCACAAGAGCAAGGACCTTGGATGTCTTGTTCATTGCTGAGTTACTGGGACCTAGAAAAATGTCTGACATATTTAAGTCACAAGTATTTAAAGGAAGAATGAATAAACAATACAGATTACATACTTAATAAATGCTTGATGAATGTGTGGGTGAATGAATTAGGGAGAGAAATAGAAAGGGCAAAAAAATAAATGGAAGCACAGCTTTTTAATATTTTTATAGCTGCTCACTTTTCTCTACCCTCACTGCCCTTGCTCTTGCTAAGATCCTCATCATCTCTCTTTACTACTACAGTACCCTCAACTAATTTCTTCTCCTTTCCCCAACCTGATCCATGTGCCCCCTTGCAAAATAACTGCAAAACTTGATCATCCTGAGACACCGATCTGAACATGGTACAAACCCAAGCTTCTTAGCACATTGTTAAAAAGGCCTCTTCTACCTTATTACTCACTTCCATCCCCCTACATTTAACCTGTACTCCAGTTTTACAGAATATCCCATGCTGTTTGATGCCTCCAAGATATATTTTCATTTTTCTGAACCACTCTTCCTTACCTCACAGACTATCTACTGAACTCAAAGAATCCTCAAGAACCAACTGAAGCATTTTCTCTAAGTCTTTAAAGATTCCCCCAAGCAGTATTAATCTCTCCCTCCTTTGTGTCACCACAGTACATAGCACACACTTATACTATACTACAATTATTTGTTTCCATGTCTGTCTTCCCCTATGTGACTATCAGCCCCGAGAGCAGGAGCCATGTCTTAATCTTTGCGTCTCCAGCACAGTATCTGGCATATATAAGCACTCGATAATTAATGACTGAAGGAATGAATAAACATATCTTAACTCCTCAACCTGGCTTTCAAAGTCAACCTCATGTTGGCCCCAATCCACGTTTCTAGATTTAGCACTTAGTCCTCTCTTACTTGCTGATCCCCAAACACATCCTCTTTCTTACATTTACTTAGGGCCTTTATTCCTATGCTCTCTCTAGTAAAATTTAAATCTGTCTGTTAAGGTCCAGCTCAGATGGCTCCCTGTCGATGAAGTCTTCCCTGATCATACCAATGAGAAGGAATTTACTTCCCCTGATAGCACTTTTCCTACTAATAAGGTATTTGGTACTTTTATAATTATAGACACTTCCTTTCCAAATGGACTACCTGTCCTATTTTTCTAATAGAAATGTAAGCTCCGTGGAGGCAAGAAACATGATTTAGCATCTTTTCTCTCAATTCGAGTACCCAACATAGTGCTTTGCACAAAGTAAGTAGTTACCAATATATGTTTTATTAGTAGAGAACGGTATGCTTAAGGATTAGAGATTTCATGCCTTTATTCCTTCACATATGTGCTTTTACCTTGCCATAAACTGGCCTCCTATCCATATGGTAAACTTTTACCCCTCCTTTAAGGATCAGCCCAATGTCACATCCTCTCTGAAGTCTTCCCTAAATCTCCCAAATACACTTAAGCACGCCTTCTTCCCTGTATCTGTGGACCTCACACATAACTACTCATCACACTATACTGTCATTATCACTTGATGGGTTCCTCTCTTCACTAGACCATGAACTCTTTTGGGGCAGAGATAGTCTCTTTATCCTGTGTGAATTCCCAAGACCAAATAAAATATCTGGCATAATTAAATGCTCAATAAATATATGGTGAATTTTGAAAATGGTGAGTCCATGTTATACAGTACACCAGCAACAGAGCTCATGGAGTAAGGTCGCCAGGTTCAAACCCAAGTTACGCAACCTTGAATAAATTACTTAGTTGTGTCTCAGTTTTCCTCATCTGGAAAATGAAAATATAGTATGAAAACAGAATTAAAAGAGCTAATGCATGTAAACTGCTTAGCATAGTGCTTGGCACATAGTAGACACTAAAAAAGTTAGCTATTATTATCATTGGAACAGAAGGAGGCACTAAATAACAGACTCAAGAAGAGGTTAGGTTCAATTCTATGGGAAATGGGGAGTAAAATATCACTGGAGTCCTCTTAAGAAACAGAAACATTCAGTTATTGAGAACACCCCACTGTAAGAGGGGAAGGACAGAAGGAACACAAACATTGGCAGGGCTTATGCTCTCTGCTTCCAGCTTTCTGCTTCTTCCTTCCCCAGTTTCTCCCTAGTTGCCCAGGGCCAAAACTCTGCATCCCCTTGGGAAAGCTGCACTTTAGAAGGAACTAATGAGTTTATGTTTACCTACAGGTTTTCCTCTGAGGAGCAAGGAGATAACAAATGACTTTGAGAAGGGAAAACACAAAGAATTAAAGTGGAGATGAGGAATGACACCAGATGGATTATCCTGGGTCAGCTTTCATGGAGTAAGCTTTCAGGCAAATAACCCCAGGTAGACTGAGCCTACACTCCCCAGAGGCATTCTCTGGCAGCCCCCCATGCCTTTCCATGGGTCAAAGATGCAAAAGAAGCAGGATCTGGGAAAAGGTACAAAGACTAAACACTTGAAGCTACAGAAATAAGAATTCTAACCCAATTTGAAGAATATTGCAACAGAGGTAGTCAAAGAAGGAATAGACTTACCATAGAATAAGCTCCCTATCATTGGAGGGGTTTAAACAAAAGCAAGTGATCACTTGCTAGGGATGTTCGACATGGGTGGATGGACTAGATTTAAGATTCAAGTTCAATAAACATTTGAATATGCTAGCTACTATAAGAGATTAGGTGCTGGGAACACAGAGATGAAAAATGGTATCATTCTGTACCTTCACAGGGTTCACTGCCTAATGGGGGAGACCCCCAAACAATACAACATGGTAAGTGCTGACAGATATCTACACAGAGCGCTGTGGGGGCAGAAAGCAAGGCCTCAGATTCTATGCTTATGACTCTCTGGTAAGAAGCAATATGACATTATTTAAAAACAAAAATGCTTCATAAGCAGTTTATAAGCAAATATTGTCAGGTACTATTGTGTTATTGCCAGAACAAACGGTAGGTATCTCAGTTAACACTTTCAATTTAGTCAACACTTTCTTGAGCAGAATCCATACCTACAAGCATTTTCATTTGTTCAATAAATATATTGATGTCTGCTATGTGCCAAGCACTAAGAAATGTACAGAGATGAGAAAGACAGTGCACTCAAGGAGTTAGAACATTCTTCTTCATCTCTTCTTCCTCTCTCTCTTACCCCCCTTTATTGACTAGATGATATCTTAAATTCCTTCTGGAAGTAGATAAGTTATTAAGTCATCAGTTTATACAAAAAGTGGCTTAAAAAGCAAGAGTGAGCTGGGGATGGAAGGTGTAATGGGAAAACAAATGAGAAAGACTGTCTGCAGACAGAGTGTCCAGAGCGTGAGGTTGACTGCATAAAAAGTTACGGAATCTGAGGTCATATGTAGGCTTTTTTGTCCACAACTTCCCTATCATCATTTTTTTTTCTTCTCTCATCCCAGTATTATTAGCACAGAGTATTAACAATAATTACACCTTCATTCATTCAGTCATTCACTAGTATTTACTAAGTACCTGACAGGAATCGTAGGAAACACAAGGAAGAGTAAAATCCTGGGATCCAGGACTTTTAAAGCTCTAAGAGACCTCCAGAAGGTCATCTAGTCCAAACCTATCATTTCACAGATAACGAACTGAGGCAGAGAGGTTGGAATCTTTCACGAGTTCATATCTTCACACATTTACTGAATCACACTGTAAGCCAGGCACCAGGGATACAGGGCTTTCAAGGAGAACATTCTTGTGGGAGAGACAATTAGCATGATCCCAGTCAAATCACTCTGCAAACAAAGTTCCACACTTATACAGTAGAAATGTCTAGTGTAGGGCATGGAAAGCATATAGTACTCATATTGCTCAGAATGATTAAGAGCACAGATACTAAAGTCATCCTGGATTTGAACCCCAGCTCTGTCACTTACCTGGCAGTATGACATTGGGCAAATTACTTAAATTATCTATGCCTCAGTTTCCACATCTGTAGAATGGGGATAACCATAAAAGTAACTACCTTGTATGGCTGTGATACTAAAATGCATATAAAATACTTGGCACAGGACCTGGCACAGAGTTAAGTACTCCATAATTTCACCTTCAGCATTCTCCTGCTGAGCTCTGTCCTCAGAATCCTTTTCAACACAGCCTTCTAAGTATCTACTATCATTTGGCTATCTCTGAGATAAAACAAATCTGCTACTCCTAGTCTAGAACCTGGGTCTATTGTTTACTACCCTGGTTCTTCTTCCCAGTACACTACGATACTACTCATTTTACATGCCTTAAAAAAATCCAAAGATAAATGGTCAGATATCAAAAATTAAATTTCAGTCACACATGCCTAAATTCCTCAATAAGGTCTTGGCTTTGACTGAGAATCCCTAGAGAAGAAAATCCCTGGAAACAAGAAACATTTATCAAATGTCTACAGGGAGAGACCCACAGGAGGATAAACAAACAAAAACAAAGCAGTGTTTACAACTTTGAAGAAGCAAGGGATAGGAGCTTCCACAGCCTGTCTGCTGGGGATTTACCAATCTAGCTGGGAAAAGGAGATAAGACATGAGTTGCCATTTTCTCTTTGATTTACCCACAGCACCTACTTCACTATCACAGCACCTGTGACACATTTTTCTACTCATTTATCTACCTATGCTAGTCTGTGAACTCCTCATTCATCTTGGTATTGTCAGGCACAGCACAATGCCTGGCATGCAGCAGGTGTGTCGAAAAGTCTGACAAATTAATAAATGAGCACAGAGAAAAACCATAAAAGGAAGAGAAAGAAGATATCGGTGCAGATCAAAATAGTTCTAGAAGTCGAGAGCACCTTGAGCTAGAACCTTAAAGTACAGGTGGGATTTGGAAAGGCACAGAGGGAAAGGAAAGGTATTCTAGGCAGACAGGACAGCACCAACAAAGACCCTGGCAGTAATCATAAGCATAGTACAGAGTATGTTAGAGCCAGAAAGAGCTTTAGATGTGATTTAGTCCAATAGTTCAATCCTTATTGGGATGTTGTAAACATTCAATCAAAAAGCATGTACTGCTGAGCAGAGGAGCTGGCATATAATGAACATTCACTAAATAGTAGTTATTATTACAACTCAAAAGTAATAATTATCAAACCGTATTAGGTGCCTGCTATAAGCCAGGCACCATGCTGAGTGAAGGGACAATAATGAGCAAAACAGACTTGGACTCTGCTTTCTCATGCAGCCAGCAGTCTAATAGGGAAGACAGATGACAAAGTAATGTTTGTAGGGCTGGCCTAGGCGAAGTTCAGGGCAGCTAAAGGAATATAAAGTAGGGTTATTCAACCAGTGAGCACTTAGAGAAAGCTCCTTGATTTTTCAAAGTGTGACTTGTAGATACCCAGTGTCCTTTGAGTCTCTTCAAGGACCACAGGCTTCCAAGTGAGATTTTGTTTGAATAAAGAGTTTTGTGACTAAAGGTTTAAAAACCATCAATCTAGTCTAATCTCCTAACAGGAATAAAACAGGGCCCAGAAGAGGTAAATCATGCACCTGAGACAAAAATACCTCAAGTTAGTTGCAGGATGGGATACCTGCTTTGAACTTGAGCTGGAAACTATTCATTAATCTGTATATCACATCATTTTGGCAGATGAACAAGCACTGAGAATAGACACATCCAGAATTCACAGGCACTGGCCAGGCGGACAGGCTGGCCCTGATTGGACACTGAAGTGCTTTTCTACTTAGGTTCCAAGCCAGCTCTCTCTGTGCAAAGATGATGCCTCCAGTTCCTCTCAGGTGTTGGCCAGCTACCCCTTCAAGGAGCAACTCACTAGAGTAGGTCTGCTTCTGGGTCTCCTAGCTGGTATGCAGGCTTTATCCTACTAATATCCCCAAGCACTCAGTGGTTTAGCAAGCTGAGAGAAAGAACTGAGCTAACCAGTTATCACAGCCTGTTTAATACTCAGCCTGAGCTGGCTAGACCCATCTTTCATCTCCCTAACTACTACTGGGCTAATTACTCCTCGTGACCAGGGATTCAGTAGAATCAAATTATCAGTAAATTAAAAACAAGCATAGAAAAACCAATATTCCTTTAGTTAACCCCCACTTTGAACCTCTCAGGAATGAAATGCTGCTTCATGTTTTAGAGATGGGACTTTTGTATATAAAGATAGGGTAATTTACCTTGGTAAGATTAGCCTGCAGTTTAGGTCTTTAAACTGAGAGGAAGCAAACATTTTGGAATTTATAAATATGGGTTTAAATCTTAATGATACCAGTTAGTAGTTGCAAGATCCTCAGCATGTCTCAAATATTCTGAACCTCAACTTCCTTGATTGTAAATAGAGAATACTAATTAAACCTACTTCACAAATGTGAGAATCAAAATGCTCTTCTGAACAGTCACTTATCACTGTATCAATTTTCATGAGATCATTAAGACCATAGAGTTTTAAATTACCTACCCGCAGAGTAAAATAATGGAGTAAGAAATGGAACCAAGGTGCTTAGTATGGGCTAAGTTCAGTATAGCATCGGCAGACCTGGGTTGCAATCTGCACTTCCTCACTCATAAACTGTGGAATCCTAGGAAAGTTATTTAACTTCTCCAGCTTCAGTCTCCTCCTCTATAAAATATGGTTAACACCATCTAACTTACAGGGCTGCTGTTAGTAACAAATGAGATAATGTATGTAAAGAGCTTTACACAGGGCCTGGTTTATGGTAAGGGCTCAATAAACAGTAGCCTTTGTTACTGGTAGCTCTTTTCCTAAGCCTTCTTTTCTACCCACCTCTCCTAAACAGGAAAAGTAGTTAGCAAAGCCTAAATTACCTCAACTACTAAAGAAAGTAATAATGGACAAGACAAAAGAAGAGGAAAGGAACATGAATGAACTGATGGCTGCTCTTCCAAATTATTTATCATACTAACGGCATCTGATACTGAAAAACATAGGTATAACATCCTGAAGAACCACAGCATGCACAATCTTTCCAAAGGAGTGGCAAAGAGCACCAACTGCATTTGGGCTAGGCTATCCATTACCCTTTTATTATCTGAGCTCCATAGTACAGTCTATACCAAGCAGAAAGTGCTACAGAAAGGCAACTCTGATGCCACATGCAAATCACTGCTTCTCTGTAAACCTAACCTTTAATTTTTCCATCTCAAACCCATCTCTATTATAGAGATTTCACTGACTCCCCCTAGTTAACTCAAGTGCTTGTCTCTTATGCCCCTCTGAATTTGTTACACACTTCCATTACAGTAATTATCTAGTATTGTAAAGGGCCATTTGCATCTCTTCACTATCTCTAAGTTGATAAAGATCCTGTCTTACCCATCTTTGAATTTCCAGTGCATAATACACAGCAGACCCCATAATTACAAATTAAAGGATGGGTTTCATCTTCTCTTTCACTAGTTAAACAACTGGGAGACATTAGTAGGAACTCGAACACAAATTAAGTTCTGCCAGACCGGACCCATTTTTTTTTTGGGGGGGGGGATGGGGGGAGGTTTGTTCATTTGCTTGCTTGAAGGGTTGACTAACTGTACCTGCTTTCCAGAGTTACTTCTTAAACACACAAAGAAAAGGATAGAACCAGTCCATAAAGAATTTCCAGACAACAGATTATATTCTTTCTCTATAAATGAAATAAGTAACAAGTTTCCTAGGATGAATGCCAGTGGTTACATAAAAAGTTGACTTCTAGGCATGATACTCGGGAGGTATAATATGCTACTAGAAGCTTTTAAATTCTTAAAACAATTAGGGAAGGAAAGCTAAGAAGCAAAAATCAAAAAAATGTTACATCAAAACTTTAAGTTCTTTTCTCTTCTGCCAAAATTTTTGCTCTTTATCTCAATGAACCCTGATATATGTAACTAAAATCAGGCTCCCTCAAAAGAGAGCCCATGACTAACATACCATATACAGTAACTTCAATATAGTACTTACCTTTTTCAAGGCACTTTCAAATATATCTCACTGAACCGCAGCCAACCGTAATCACAGAAACTTAAAGCTAAAAGGAGCCTTGGAGGTCATTTCCACAACCACTCCACCTCACCAACAGAGTGGTACCCAAACATCTCTAGTGATTAGGAGATATGAGTCTAAAATGCTTCTTTAAAACTTCCCCCTGCTCTCACTACCTGTCAGGTTTTCAGTTTCTTCTTGCCCCCACTTAATGATCCCAATCAGGTAAACCCAATCCTCCAAGTCATCTACCACCAAGCAACAGTTTTTGCTTTTCAAGTCCGTTTTTCTGGGCCTCATCCCCAATCCTCCCCACCCATCCCAGACCCCAACGCACAGCCAGGGCCTCTAAGATTCTAATCTCTCAGACATCCGACTGGTCTCATTCCTGATAATCAATTCCCTTCCTCCTATTCCTCCATGCTGTTCATATGCTGTCGTGTGCAAGACCACAAGCACTCCTACCTGTGAATGTACCTTTGGCCTCAGAATCTTTTCCCTTTCCTTTTTCACTTTCTCTCTCGGCTTCTCAGCACTGTCCCTTCATTCCCTTCAAACTCAATTTCTCCTCCTTCCTGATTCCTTCAAGGACCACTGGTAATTGAATACACCGGATGTTAAATGCCTATTAGATAGGTAAAGGGGATATACACTCTCTCAAGAAGCTCACCCTTTGGGAAATCATAAGTCTAGAAGGAAAGAAATAATCATTTATCCTTTAAGACTTAGCTCCTCTGGCAAGCCTTCCCTAGTCCAAATTGAATTGGTCCTCTCTTCTCAGGCCACTATCACATTACACCACTGATGCAATGACTATTCTTCTTGTGTGTCTCCCACCAATAGACTGTGGTCTCTTCAGTGGGAGGGTCTCCTGTGTCCCTAGCACTGAGCCCAGGACTCAGCACAAAAGTGATACCTAATGTTTCTTAAATGAGTGAATGGATGAATTCCGGTAAACAATTATTCATTCATCCATTCGTTCTTTCATTCGCTGACCGAAACTTTACTGAAGATACATTATGTACAAAGTAATGTAAGAATAAAACAACTCTTACATAAAAATGTAAGATAAATAAAGGTAATGATAAATAAAACAGGTCTTACATAAAAATAACTCAAAGTTCTGATACTAGA
>NW_006441394.1:747753-756850 GCF_000325575.1 Pteropus alecto
CTTCCCCGGTATCCCGTATACCCACTACAAACCTAATCAGAGTCCTCTCCCCTAGTGAAAATCCGATCTTCCCTTGCCTAAGTCCACGCCCCTCCAACTCCAGCTACCTTCTCAGTCCTTTAGTCCTACCATAGGGCCCCCAGGTAATAATTTTAAATCATGACACCCGCACCCTTCTGACTTCTCTCCCTGTCCTCCATCTCCACCCTTAAGGTTACTGCAAGTCTTCTATCCCCATGACCGTCTCCGAGTCCCCGAGTTCAGGGTACCTGAGCACCCTCTCCGCGCACCCGCCTTCCAGTTGGCTCTTTGCCTCTCTGGATCCCGTCTCACCTAGGAACCCCACTCCAGATACCTCCGCTCCCCTCCCAATCCTTAAGTTTCAGCCTGAGTCTCTCCTCGACTCTCAACTCCTACCTCATCCAGCTCCCGTTCCCCAGCAGCACCTCCTCCAACCTCCATCTCCACCACTGCCGCCATCTTCACAGCTCTCCCACTCCCTGCCCTCCCCGTGCGAGCCAGCTGCTTCCGCCGCTCAAGTGCTCCAAGCCAATCGCTGCACAGGCTCAGGCAGAGGGGGCGGGACATCAACACAGGCGGAGACCTGGCGGGGACTAAGAGACCGTCTACCTGCTACTCACTTAAAGGTCGAGGAGGGACGGTTCCCATGCCCTTCCAAGCTTCGGCAGGGGAGAGTTCTTGGAAGATGAGAAGTTGGGCTTGTCTTGTTTTCAAGTGCAAATATTTCCCCCATTCT
Organism: Pteropus alecto; assembly: GCF_000325575.1. Taxonomy (NCBI): domain Eukaryota; kingdom Metazoa; phylum Chordata; class Mammalia; order Chiroptera; family Pteropodidae; genus Pteropus; species Pteropus alecto. The sequence continues at coordinate 748,511 of NW_006441394.1, forward strand.
CCCCTTTGGAGAACCGGAGAAGAGTCCCTAAACCATCAACTTTCGAGACGCTCCCTCACTCTAGGGTTCAAAGAGTGAGGCGTGCAGTCTAAGGACTATATTTCCCAGAACGCATTGAATCTGACCTGGAAGTTTTAATTCTGCTCTCTCGCCAGGAGATTTCTCTACAGAAAACGCACAAGTGTATATTACTGGCCACAGCACCTGCCTTCTTGCCTTGGTGGGAGTCATTTTTCAGAAATAGCGACTTCTTGAGGCCCCGGGACGAATTCCCAGGCTTCGAGAAGCGGAAGAGTAGCGCTCCGGGTCAGAAGGCGGAGGTCAAGGGCCGAATTGGCGGGAGAATGAGTTTGTGATCCAAGATCTGAGGCTGCGGTGGCTCTTCGAGGTTCATTGTCCCTGGTGAGGGGCGTTGGAGGGTTCTTGATGGGGAAGGTAATGACCAAAAGGGAGGAGGGGTGGCATCAAGAAAGTGGACAGTATAGTGCGTTCCAAAGAACCGCGGAAATAGTCGCGCAGCTTAGGCTTTAGAAGTTGAGAACTGGAGTCTTGGCATCAAAACTGCTGCTTAGGCTCTCACGTCTCTCGATCTACTTCACACATCTCGGTACTCTTTCCTACCTCACATACTGCGTCCCCAGTCTCTACCTTTTCCCTCATCCTATACACCTTATTCACTGTGCTGCACCCCAATTTATTTGTACATCTGGAGCAGAGACCTAGCAAGCCTGCAGCTCCTGCTTTCACGCCTTCTAGGCGTCCCCGTTGGATCTATTGGATGAACAAGGCTAGGATGACCTGTGAGCTCACAAAAGTACTAGAATGCCAGTCAACTGTATTTGGGGCTGTCAGGAAGTTACAGGGTAATACTTACACCATCTACAGCCATCTCACTTTCTTAAAATGAGAATTATTTTTATTATGTGAAACAATATAGAGTATTATGAACACCGTATACCCATCACCCCAAATTGATTATTGAAATGATCTATTTGCTTCCTCATTTTTTAAAAAGATGAAATACTGGTAAAAAATAGAGCTTATCTGTGTCTTCTCCTCTCAGACCAATTACTCTTTCATCCTCCCAGAAGCAACCATTATAATTAGTTGCGTATTCTCCCAGTCCATCGAAAAAATGTTATGTGTATTCACAAACTATAAGTATTGTATTGTTTCACTTTGTTTTATAATGAACATATGTGCTATTTTCTATGAATCTATAATTAATTATCTTTTGAGGGCCATCCATGTTTATGTATATTTACATCTAATTATTCTTTTAACTGTTATTTAGTAGTCCATTGTATAATATATAACATTTCATTTATCCATTCCTCAACTAATGGACATTAGAGTTTTATGGTTCTTGCTATTTGAAACATTGCATGTGTCTTTTTCTGCACATGTGAGTCCCTCTAGAACTGCATTCTTCAAATAAGTTAACTACTAGCCACATGTCGCTATTCTTGAAATGTAGCTGATCAGAATTAAGTTGTGCGGGAGTGTTTATGAGAGGGCCCATTTCCCCATATTATTGCCAATTCTTTACATTGTAGACTTTAAACACTTTTTCAGTCTCAGAGGAAGATGTATTTGTAATTTCCTTACTACCAGGGAGGCTGAGGATTTTTTATATGGGTTTTTGGTCATTCAGATTTCATCTTAAGTGAATTGTATGTTTATATCTTCTCTCCAGTTTTCTATTGGACTGCTCATCCTTTTCTTACTGATTTATAGTACTTAAAAATATACATTCTGAATACTATCCAAGTTTATATGTTATGAATATCTTCTTTTAGTCATTTGTATTTCAACCTTGTTTATATTACCTTAAATCATTTTTCATTTGAGTATAATTTTTAAAATACGTTATGAGGTAGGAATCTACTTTTATTTCTCTTGACATCGTGAACCAGTTTTCTGAGCACCATTTAATCATCTTTTTTTCTGACAGAATCATGATTCTGCTCTATCTTACAATTAACTTAACAGGTTGCAAATTCCCATTTATATGAATCTTTCCGGAATCTATGTGCTTGTTTCTGTAGACAGTACATTTTAATTATTGTGACTTTGCAATTTTTTTAAAGGAGGTTATCTTCACTGCTTTGAACTTTTTAGAATTGTCTTAGCAACTTGTGTCTCTTTATTGTTTGATGACTTTGTCATGTTCGCCAGAAACTTCTACTGAAATTCTGATTGGATTTCTATTGACTTAATAAACTACTATTTTCACTGGCTATTTATTTATGCCTACTGTATTTCAGCACCTCTCTGAGGTGTGGGAGATGATGAACATGACAAAAATCCATATCCTCTAAGTACTCACTTCTTAGTGGGGAGACTCACAGGGTAAACAAGCCATTGCCAAAAAACAAGAACAACATTGTATACTAGGGCAAGAAGGTTAGAAAGTGCTTAATCCTTGGAGAACTACAAGCAATTTGATAGAAAGTAATCTTGAGGAGCAAGATTGTATGTGTCCTATTCACCACTGTATATGTAGCACCTAATACTATGCCTGGTACCTACTAGACAACCCCCAAAATATTAACTAAATGAAATATCCAAGGTTGACAGCTTCAAGGTTTCAACCTTTCACATCAACTCACAAATGTGTACTGGGAGTTTCTTCAAAACAGAGAGCATATCTTACTTATTTTTATATTTCTAATATCTAGAAGAGAATAGGAAAAACTCGTGAATGTTCAGTGAGCTTCTATAGTGGGAATAATCAGCTCTAATTACTCTGGAGGCATAGAGAAATGACTCAGGACTCATCCTGCATTCTTTTCTTTTTGGAGCCTTTGCAGCATATTGAATGTGACCTGTGAGGAATGTCTGAACTTTAGATAGCGTTCACTAAGAGTTTGTTGCAGCAGTCTACCCTATTCTGAGCACTCCCTGAATGCTGGCTCTCTGGGGCTCAGTTTCTATGGTCATTCATTTAACAGACATTTGCTAATCTAGAACTATATATTTATCCCTCTTACACTGAGAATACAGAAATGAATCTGACATGAAGCCAGTCCTCCAAGAGCATATAATTGGTCAAGGGACATAAGACATATACCCAGATAATTCTAATACAGAATGGAGAGGGTGGAGCTATCATCTTGAGATGGTTGAACAGAGTAGAGTTGACAGTTAAGCATCAAAGATGCATTTGATTTGACAAGTGGGAAAGGGAAAGCATTCCAAGCAAAGCAATGGCATGAGCAAAGTCTTGGAGGTGGGAAAAAAATTGGGGGATGGGAAGGAAGCAAGAAGACCATTATGGCTAGGAGTATGTCATGGGCCATATTTAGGCGTCAGGTGGGTAACAAATGACTAAAATGGGCAAGGTATAAATATTAGAGAGAGATCCATATATAGACATTCAGGAATCATCTGGCCAACAATTTGTTGAAGCTAGATGATGGATGCATGAGAGTTCATTTACTAATATGTATATTTTTGCATATATTTAAAATATTCCATAAAAAGTTTACCAAAATACAAAGTACAAATACCCATATGCACTTTTAACATTAAATTAATAAACAAAACATTGATAGGTAAAATACATCCTCTGAGATGAAGCAGGAAATGTAGAGATCTACATTGTAGATGTTTGAGGGGCTGAGCTGAATTAATATTCATTATGAACCTACCATGTAGCTAGGAATTAGCATACATCAGGAAGCAAGTGAATAATTCTAGTAGAGGAGTAACTAAATGAAAAGCTAATTTAGGAAGATTTTATGGGAAGAAAAAAAGGGACTTGTATCATATATTTAGTTGAACATTTGTTGCACATCTTTGCTATGTGCCAGATTCTAGGGATATGAAGAAGAATGACTTAAGGCACAATCCATGCCCTTAGGAGCTCACCTACATATAAATCCAACATTGATATATTAACATATCTTTTGTACTTGCTGCTTATTGCCCTACAGTTGCATTCTAGTTGTTTGAGGTTTGTTGGAATCTCATCAGCTGGTCCAGATCTGGTCCCTGCCCACCATCCCCACCCAAGCCCATTATGGTCATCAAAAAAAGTCTGACTGACTGCTGCGAATAACTCCTATTACCAAAGAAACAGCCATGACTAGTTTATTTTTCTTTTGTTCTCTTCTTTAGGACTAACATGAGGATTCATTCTCTTCTGGAAGCCTACGGGACCAAAACAGGCACTGCCAAACTGGTGACAGAAGAAATCTCAGGAGAAAGCATTTTTGCCTTGTACTTGGGACAGCTGATAAGCCCACCATGGCTCCTGTGAAGATCAGCCACGTGGTATCTTATTCCTCTCAGGTATATTAATTAGCAGGTATGATTTTTTTTCTTGGTGACAGAAAGGAGTGAAAAAAATAGGAGACTTGGCTCCACTTTCAGGTAACTCCCAATCTAACAAAAGAGACATTGTCCCTTCTTTGAGAGTCCAGAGTTGAAAGGAGAAACACAGCTTTTGCCCTCAGGCTGTTCCCAAACCGATGCAGGACACATAAGAGAAATGTTCCCAGGAATTAAAGGTAAAGAAGGAAACAACCTCAGAATTGCACTCATAGTTTTGTGGGAGCTGGCAAAGCTATAGGACCAAAGTCTGTTCTGAGGTTCCCAGAAGCACAGTTTAGTCACTGTGTCATTGAGAACAGGCCAGGACACTCAAGGTCATCTCTGACCTGTGAGAATATCACCACCAGCAGCAAAGGTGATTTCAGCCTCCTCCCTAAAAGTCCACTTTCAGGAAATGCTGATTATCCCAATTATTAACACTAATCCATTGTTGTGATCCCTAAGGACTTTCCTCTTCTGTGTATCCCTATCCATTTACCCGCTCTCCCTGCTCTCCCCCTTATCCAAAAAAAAAAAATTACCCTTATCCTCTTTACCTACATGGTCAGCCTAAATTATTTTCTTCATAGTCTCAGCCTATGTTCTCTTACAAAATGTCAGAGAACATTAGCTGTCATCTAATATTATGGTTTTCAAACTGTACTATGTGGGGAACCGCTTCTAGAAATTGAAGGAAGATAGGACAAGTATGTCTCTAGGCTCCCCCAACCTGTGCTTTAACCAGAGACCTGCTTTCGTTTATTGAAAACACACACACATACACTTTATTATTAGACTTCAGTTAAAAGGAAGGATTTTGTTGCTAAAACAAAAAACAAGATTGAAAGCCACAAGTCTAGTCTCCCCCCTTTACTTATGGATGCAGAAATTTAGATCCAGAGAGAGAAAGTAATTTGTTCAAGGCCTTTCCACCAAAAAATATCTGACCTTCTGTTAGAATTGAGAAATTTCTATCTCAGTATTGCTGTTATACCCTTTGAACAAATTATTTCTAACCATCAGTTGTAAACTTAGAATCAAAATCTTTGCCTTTCATACATCATAGGGTTACTTTGGAGATAAATAAATGTCTGCGAAAACACCTTATAAATGAAAAGAAATAATATAGTTTGGTGGTTAAGAGCTCTGGATTCAGAAATCTGGAAGTCGTGGCTGTGATTGGTTACTTGGCCTTGTGACCTTGGGGAAGTTTCTGAACCTAAGCTTCAATTTATTGATCTGTTAACTGAGAAGCAATAACAGTAACCACCTAAAGTTGTCCTGATAATTAAGTGAAGTACTCTGGTAAATGAAGGAGAAGTAAATGGGGTCTGTAAATCCCTTACACATGGTAGCTGCATTCCTATGGACTCCCATCTAGTGCCTTTCCTATCATGTTAGGATGCCTGGAAAGATTTGGGAGTGTAGGGGTCTCTCATTCATGGGCACCCTTTTCTCCCTTGGGTTCAGTGGGGTTCCTGATTTTCTCCTCTCTCTGACTTAGGATCCCAAGTATCCTGTGGAGAACTTGCTGAACCCAGACAGTCAGAAGGGACCCTGGCTCAGCTGCCCTCAGGACAAGAGTGGGCAACTGAAAGCAGAACTACAGCTGGAAAGGGCAGTGCCCATTAGCTACATCGATGTGGGTGAGTGAGTTCTCTGGGGCTTAGGAACCTCTGCAGGAGAACATAGGAGTAACATTCTCCTCCAAATGCCCCTCCAATATGTCTCAATTCAGTCTGGCTGAGCAGCCTTAGTGGCAGCCTTCCCCTACCATGTTTGAGGGGGAAACGTGGCCCTTGTCCTCAGAGCAGGTATGCAGTATTGGCAAACTTAGGATTCCATTCATGTAGAATTCAGTACAAATGGCATTCTTTGAATTATACAAGATACCTGCCCTGCTTTGATCTCATTGGTCTGGGTGAAGCCTTCGGACATTGACATAATTATAAATGCCAACAAATAGAATCTATATATACCTCTGAATATCAGTGTCAGAAGGATGCTGGGGATAAACTGCAGGCTAATCGGGAAGACTGCAGGAGTTTATGAGTAGAGAAGCTTAGCCTTAGAATTCTCTAAATGCTAAGAGCTACCAGAGACCACTGGTCTCCACTCTGTCAGGACAGAGAGCGGTCAGGCTCCCTAGTAAGAATTTAAGAGAGAGAGAGTTTGGCACTGCCCGCCAGCACCAGAGGACAGGAGAGCAGCAAGTCTCTTCAGTCAGGGGAAGGTTTCTGGCTGGAAGGAACATGGCGAACCTTCACATTGTCATTTAGTGGGCTGAGGTCTCATCCCACTTTAGTTACTGGCTCACCGTTGTGCTTGACCTTTCTGGGCTTCCAATTAGCTCTAGAATGGAGGAATGTCCTCTTCCTATCTGATTCCCTTGTGTACAATCAGAGGAGCCCCTGTCATTCCATCACCCTTATCCTTCTCTCAACCTTTTGCCCCCAGGTAACTGTGGCTGTGCTTTCCTGCAAATTGATGTGGGCCGTTCTTCCTGGTCCCTGGACAGACCTTTTGTCACCTTGCTCCCTGCAACCATGCTAATGTCCCTAGCTGATTCAAAGCAGGGAAAAAACCGCTCGGGGGTCCGCATGTTTAAAGATGGTAAGGTGGGCAAAAGCACAAATGAGAAAGAGACTGAGGGAGAGAGATTATGAGAAGGAGAGCTGCAGTACTCTAGAGGGCTTTAGGAGCTGGCAGGTGGGAGGGAGCCTATACAGGGGTTTAGTTATATCTGTTGTGGGGACAGGGTAGTTAATGTTAGTATGTGACTTCTCCATGATGAGAATACATGATAGCTGGGGATAGTTATGAACTATGATTTATATTTACACATAACATGTGATTGTGATTTTGTGAAGCCTGATGTAGAACCCACATTTGTGATTAGTGTGTTTGTGTTTGTATAAGTGTAAGTGTGAATATATATGTTAGTCTTGGATGAATGTTTATATAAGTGATAGAAGACTATATGATGGTCATAGTTATGTAGCATATAGTGTTTCCTGAGTTATGGTCTATGCAAATCTCTGTGTTCACTAGAAATTGCAGAAGAAGCATAGGACCTGATTGCTGGCCTCGAGGGACTTAGGATTTGTCTGCGTTTAAATTGGAGGTGTTTGTAAAGTGAAGGAAAAGTGATATGGGAGGGGCATACAAGGTGGAAAAGATGAAGTACTGCTAAACAGTGCTGGGAATTGAAGGTGAGAAAGATTTGTAGTACTAGTTTGTGATAATGTGCGTGAATGTGCAGGACATGTAGTGCCATGAGGGAGGCCAAGGTCTCATGGTCCAGGAAGGGTTGATGTAGCTCAGCTAATCCATTGGGCAAGTGGACATCCCAGACCCCAACACTACAAGTATCTGCTGTAAAAATGAGACATTGATAAGGTCTCTGGAGAGGTGAAGAATAGGGATGTACTCACACTGGGAACAGTATGGAATTGTGACAGAGAGGAATGATGGTGTGAAGGCAAGGCACTGGGTCTAATAGGACCCCGACTGGCCTGCTTGGCACTGCCAAACCCTGAGCACCAAGGCCGGAAAGGTCAGTTACTGATAACCTCCATTCTTCCTTTTGTTGGTTACTCTACATAGTCCCTGTCTTTTCTTCTCCCCGTCAGTATTGGCTTTCTCTTCCTTTCTCCCACCCATTCATGTATTTCCTCTCCCTCATATTTTCTTTTCCTCGAGATGATTTCCTGGCTCCAGCTTCAGGTGAGTCATGGGATCGACTTCGCCTAACCTGCTCCCAACCCTTCACACGTTATCAATCCTTCGGCCTGGCCTTCCTGCGTGTGCGTTCCTCTCTGGACTCCCCAGATGACCCTGTGATAGATCCCTCAGCCCCTGTGAACTCTGGGCTGAGCCAGGTATGTACAAGGGTGGAGCAAGGACTTAATATTTCCCCATCCTTTTCAGTTTCTTGTTAGGAAATTGGTGCTTGATTAAGGAATAGACATATGCACACATACATTCAAACACAAACATGAACAGGTTTGCTGCCCTTACGGG
>NW_006441394.1:756898-775877 GCF_000325575.1 Pteropus alecto
CAATATCATGTGCACGAAGCTGTTGAACTATTTGTTTTTTAGTCACATCAAAATTCTTCTTGGATTCAAACTTAATCTCATACTTTGTTCTTAGGTTCTTAGTGGGCTCTAGCTTTCTTCAGACTTTTCCTTCCAGCACCTGAAAGTCCAAGGGTTCATTTACAGTCCCTCTGTCAGTTGTTCCCTGACCCACCTGCCTAGCAAAGCCAGTTATATTCTTAGATAGCTGCTCTGCAATTTCGTGTGTTCCCCTGCTTTCTCTCCCTGCATAACACACAAATACTCCTAAGAGATGTAAAGGTTTCTGGCTATGTGTATGTATCTGGTCGATTTATCCCCACTTTTCTTAGCCAGTTTTCTAGTTATTTTTTCTTCCTAAGCCTATTCTGACTTCTACTTTCTTGTCAGTGGTGTCTCCATTTATCTTTCCAAGCCAGTACCCTCCACCATAATTCACTGTCAAACAGATACGAAGATATAATCACACAATCCTAGAGTCATAGAATTCTAGAGATGAAAAAAATACCTAAAGATCATCAAATCCTATCCACCTCATTTTACATCTCAGATAGGGAAACTTACTTATTCGAATTCACACAGAGTCACAAAAGAGTAGGGACTAGAAATCGGGTCTTCTGTCATTACACCACAGTGCTTCCTCTGAACACTGTACATTTTTAGAAACATGACATAACCAAAAGAATTTCAGTCCCTAGGAGTGAGCCTCACAGGCGTCACTCCTGTTGAGGTTACTGAGAAAAAGAAGAGACTAGATTAGACATTGGAAAAAGAAAACAGAGCAGACAGAGGAGTAGATGCTTTTGTAATTCAGCCTTGAAGAGACCCAGATAGCTGAGACAAGTAGAACTTGGTCTGAGATTTATTCTTCCATTGTGGAAAGGGCTGAAAAATGCAAAAGGACGCGTGGAAGCAGTTCAGTGTGCTTCTCCAGATCTCCAGGTCCCCTATCGCACTGCTGGTAGCTGACATGAATGGACCTAGGGCCCTGTGGCGCTGGCTATTCAATAAAATGGAAACTGTGAGATTAGGAACCTGTTTTTCTTGTTCCATAATGTATTCCTAGCAGCTAGAACAAAATAGGCTTTGAATATACATGTTCATTATATAAGTGACCTTTCAAAGGGGAATTGTAGATAGCATCACCATAACATTTATCGTCCAAACTGAGACACTTTGAGAGCAAAAAAGAGTGCTATTAAAAATTATACTGAGAAAAAAATTATACTGAGACAACAGACATAAGCACGACTGTCCCAGGCAAACCAAAACATATGGTCTCTGCAATTATAGGATAAATAAGGACTTCGTGGAGTCTTTACCATTTTGGCCATCTAAATTACTCTGCACCTTTAGGACCATGGTGGGATCAAGAAGGAAGGGAGTCAGCAACTCCAGAGCAATAACATCAGAAAGGCATTGAATATCAACAGCCGAATGAAACATGTTGCAGGTACCTCAAACCACAGGGAAAGGAGATCCTGAAACATTTCAACAAGAGAGGGTTAATACATGGAAACAAATCGATGGCACTCAATTTTATAATTTAGGATGTCTAAAATGCCATAGGCTTTTTTTCTAATGTATCATTCTAATGGTAAATTACAGTGAAAGCAAAATATAAGGGCTTTTAACCTTGTGAAAATAGGGTCTTTAATGATCATCAGTTTTCTAGGATGGAAACAGAAGCATAGAGAAGTTTACTGAGAGGTCCCAGGTCACACTGCTAAGTTAATTCTTGGAGTGGATTTGAACCCAGGATACCTGACTTGACTTAGCTTGTGCTCAGGAGCTCATTTCTTAATGATTAATCTCAGTTAGAGTTGGTTAAATAACCATCTCTACACACTCAGCCAGTTACCCTTTCTAGTAGTATTCACTCTAAAATTTATAAGAAAAGGTAAAGAAAAAATAAAAACCCTGATAAAGTAAACAAAATATTTCAAAATTAATGCTAAGTCCAAGATGAGATCGTAATGGCAATTAAAAAATTTTAAACAGTGAATATGAATAAAAATACTACTTCTCAAACTTACAGAATAAGGCCAAAGTCATGCTTTATGAGAAAGCACGACTTTTACCTTTAAGAGAATCTCAGAGCTAAAAAATTAAAGAAAAAAATTTTTAATTATTTCTAAATTTGAGGAAGCAAAGGAAATTTGAAAAAATAAAAAAGGAAATAGCCACAGATGGGCTGACACAGATAAATTGAATGCTGACAAAGAATTAAGAAGACTAACGTTCCACATAAATAAAACCTATATAGAAATGATCTATTGTGTGATTATTGCACATAGATATTTCTGGAATTAGAAGCAGAGAGGTTTGTAAATGCCCGTGACTTAGGTATAGTGGCTAATGCTGGAAAGAGACATGTGATATGTATATACGCATATGTACTTAACACATCTCTTTTTATAGATGGCTAGAAATGGTGGCTAAAATTGATAGGTTTTTAGCTGCAGGTGAACAAAATTGTTCTCATAAATCATACTGGAAATTAAACAATATTTAGAAAAGAAAAATGATAAAAATGTCCCCAAATAGTTCAAAATAGACCTATTTTTGACTATAAAGAAATTCATGTGTATAATTTGTTTCTCTCACGTAGGTGTATAAAGAGAAATGAGTGATTTGAGTTTTGTACCTACACGAATCAATTTTATATATGCACAAATGTATGTACATGCTTTCAAAAGTTTGCACATATCAGTCCCATAGCCCTGTTTTTCCCAGTAGCATGTATTCTGTTATCCTAGAGTCTTTCAGGATCATGACAAAACCCTTAGCATTGGGGAATTAAGTATACGAAATCACTGAACCTCACATCTTAGAGCTGGAAGAAAGTGTGCACACACAAATCAAGGTGCCCTGAACAAGCTGTAGCAGATACACTTACCCACTAAGCTGAAGTCCTCAGGTTTGTGAGCATCCGTGGCACTAGGTGGCAGTGTCCCCTGGTGGTGAATGTCTATAATTCATATTTCTCCATTTTCTTCTCAGGGCCCTTCTGATACTCCTGAGTCTGGTCCCAGCCCCTGGATGGCTAATCCTTCCATCCGGAGGACATTCTTCCCAGATCCCCAAACGTACGTAGCTGCCAGCTGGAATGGAGGTCTCCCAGCCCCTTCTCAGTTCATTTTCCTGCAAAAGAAAGGCTACCAAGTTGCTCACAGGCACACAAGCCCCACCTGGGTTCCCTCAATTAATCACATGCTCTGGCCCTAACCCTATCTGTATATCAAACTAGCTTTCTTGGTTAGATGCCACTGACTTGGGTGAGCAGGATGGAGTCTCTGTTCTGAATGAAACTAAGTACTCTCCATCTCCCTGCAGGAGTACCAAAGAAATTTCAGAGCTTAGGAATATCCTAAAGCAGCTGCAGCCAGGGACTTTGGGGCGTTCAGCCTGCATGGTGCTTTCCGCTGCCCGCAGGGTGCCTCCAGCCAGCGTGACAAGCCCAAAAAACAACCCTGCAGAACCAGGTCCCAGTCATCCAGACAGCACAGGTGAGGCCCCATGACCTACCTTTGATTCCTTGCTCTCCCTGGTACCATCCTTCCTCCTTGAATCTGCCTCTGCTATATGAGGTGATTCACAAATAGGACTTCATGTGGGTAAAAAAGACAATTGTCAGTGTCATGTTACCAGAAGAGAACTCAAACATCATATAATAATTGAAAGAGCACTGGCCCAGGAATCCTTATCTCTTTGGGCCTCAACTCCCTCATCTTCAAAGTGAAAGAGTTAAATCAAATAGTATTTAGGCCTCTTGTGATCATCTCAGAAGGACAATTCGGTCAGGGTGGTAGTGTATGGAGCTTATTGGAGAAATAAAGTAGGGGCATGGTGTGGTTTTATCACAGAGGAAGAAAGGATTAAACATTTTGGAGTTCCTGCTTTACACCAGATATTGCTATCTATTTAATGTTCCAACAAATTTATGCAGTTGGTACTGTTATACTCATTTTACAGAAGAACCCTAGGTTCAGAGTGATGAAATACTCTGAGTCACAGCTGATAAGTGGCAGAGCCAAGATTTGAATTCCAGATCTCTTGTTCTTTTTACTATTCTTGACAGCAAGAGAAGGAAAACAAGTAGAGTTCTCATTGAATACTCTTGGTTTCACTCATTGCTTTATTGGGAAATTTTTTGAAAAGGAAATGGTTTATCTGTCACTTCAAAGAACTGAAAAAATTAGTGAAATAATGAGAATGTCATCTCGTTGCAGAAATAGGGCACATTGGTTATCTATTGTCGCATAACAAATTACCCCAAAATTAGTGGCTTAAAACAATATTTATTATCTCACAGTTCCTCATGGTTAGGAATCTGGGTGTGGCTTAACTGAGTCCTCTGGCTCCGATTCTGTCACAAGGCTACAATCATCTCAAGGCTTAACTGGAAAGGATCTGCTCCCTTGCTCCCTCATCACATTCTTATTGGTAGGATTTGGTTCCTCGTGGGCTGTTAGCTTGAGGCTTCTCTCAGTTCCTTTGCCATGAGAGCTTCTCCATAGAGCGTCTCACAATATGGCAGCTTGCTTTATCAGAGTGAGGAAGCTAGAGGGCAAGAGAGAGAGTGCTAGCAAGAGTCAGTCTTTTGTAACCTAATCACAGAAGTGACATTCCATCACTTTTGTATATTCTCCTCATTAGAAGCAAGTTACTAGGTCCTGCCCACACACAAGGGGAGGCATGAATAACAGGAGGCAGGAATCGGTGAGAGTCATTTCAGAAGCCACCTCCCATATAAGGAAGGATGTAGTTTATTATTTCAAGAGGTAGAGAATGGGAAAGGAACTGACCTTTTTTGGGCAACCAATATGCTGGGCACTGGAGCTATGAAAACACTGAAGTATATTAAATGCTATACAAAGGGTTTCACAAGTTCTGAATAGCTAGATAAATGGTTATTTCTAGGTGTTGCGACCACTCATTTGACAGATATTGAACATCTCTATGTGTGAGGCTCTGCGCTAAGTGCCAGAGATACTAGGGGCCTAGTAAATAAAATAGCAATGTTCCTACCCTAATGGAGAGACATGTGTCCATATCACACAAGAAAATCTAAAGTGTAAAACTGTGATAAGTGCTTCAAAGGCAAAGCAGGATAGGATGACCAGATTTAGATTGAAGAACCCAGGGAAAGTTTCTCACAAGAATTAGCATTTCATCTAAAACTTAAGAGAGTGAGAATTAACTAAGAAAAGAGGATAGAAAAAATATTCTTAAAAGGAACATCATGTGTGAAGACACCCTTTTGTTAATGAGCTAAATTGAATGAGCATTTCTCACACAGAGCCCAGACTAGAGGAGCAAAAGTCAGAGAATGATGTGGGCAGGACAAAGAGACGGAAAATACAAGCCCGCAGGTAAGTAGGGCAACCTGAAAGACCAGATCACCTCCCCAAACCTTACTGCCTCTCTGCACCTGTCTTTCTTCCCTCCTCACACTTCAGTTAAGTCAGCGAGCACCCTACGTCTGGATCTTGATCTCACAATCTGAACCTAGAGGGTAGTAGAAAAAGATATCCTTGTCCACATGTTGTCAGGCTTGGAGCTAGGCAAGGGAGTAGCCCTGTAGTGAACCAGAATCCGAAGATGAGTACACGGACTTCATTAAAATTTAAATCTTCTGTTTCAAAGGACACTATAAAGAAAAGAAAAAGACAACCCCCGGAATACGTAAGAAAATATTTGCATATTATATATTTGATAAGGGACTTGTGCCTAGAATATATAACTCAATAAAAGATACCCTAATTTTTAAAATGGACAAAGGATCTAAGTAGACATTTCTCCAGAGAAGATGTGCAAATGGTCAATAAGCACATGAAAAGATGCTCGACATTATTGGCCATCAGAGGAATGCTAATCAAAACCACTATGATCACTTCACACCCACTAGGATGGTTATAATCAAAAAGGCAATAACAAGTGTTGGCAAAGATGTGGATAAATTGAAATTCTCATATATTGCTGATAAGAATGTAAAATGGTACAGCCACCTTAGTATACAGTTTGACAGTTACTCAAAAAGCTAGAGTTACTGTATGACCCAGCAATTCCACTCCTAGGAATGTAACCCAAATAATTGATAACTGGTGTTCACACAAAATAAATAGACAGATGCTCATAGCAACATTATTCATAATAGCCCAAAAGTAGAAACACTTTGAATGTTTATCTGCTGATGAACAGATGAACAAATACCCTGAATGTTTATCTGCTGATGAACAGATGAACAAATGTGGTATAGCTGTATGATGGGGTATTGTTTGGCCATGAAAAAAGGATGAAGTACTGATCCATGCTATAACATAGATGAAACTTGAAAACATGCTAAGTGAAAACATGCTAAGTCAGTCACAAAAGACCACATATTGTATGATTGCATTTATATGAAATGCCAAGAATAGACAATATTATTTGGCCATGAAAAAAGAATGAAGTACTGATCCATGCTATAACGTAGATGAAACTTGAAAACATGCTAAGTGAAAGAAGTCAGTCACAAAAGACCACATATTATATGATTGCATTTATATGAAATGCCAAGAATAGACAAATCCATAGAGACAGAAAATAGACTAGTGGTTGCCAGGGACTGTGGTGATAGAGAAATGGGGAGTCACTACTAATGGGTTCAGGGTTTCTCCTTGAGGTGATAAAAATGTGCCATTAGATAGTTTTGGTGATTACACAACCTTGTGAATACCCTAAAACCTCTGAATAGTATACTCTAAAAAGATGAATTTTATTCGATGTGCATTATATAGCAATAAAAAAATAATAATAAATGTCCTGAATGCAGTAACAGAAGGTCTGTTCTCAGACAATCAAAGGTTAAATGACTTCCCTCAAGTCTGATACATCAAGTGGTAAAACCAGGACTCTAACTCCGGGCTTCTGGCTCCACATCAACTAGTCCATATTTTTTTCACCCTAATTTAAAGTCCCTTCAGCCCTTACGGCCTCTTGCTAATAGCTGGTCTTTAACTGTTCTCTCACAGGCCTTTATCAAACTCCAACTCTCGGCCAAACAGGAGGGGGATAGCAAAAGCAGAGCGGAGAGGACACCAGCAACCCCAGGCCCGAAGCAGTGGTGACCGGGATAGTGGAGAGTGCCCCATTTGTGCAGGTAAGCTGCTTGGGCACAGGGTTGTTGTGGAACTGCTAGGCATCCCTCGAGGGTGGAACAGGAGATCTGGGAATGCCGCCAGGAAACATCTGAACTTGCACTCTGAGGCTCTGTCTGCTCTGCAGTTAAACAAGTCTATATTGAGCACCTGCTCATATTGCATTGGCCAAGCCGAGGAAGGGATAGGGGCTATGTCCTTGGGAGAAACATGAAACAAAACACTATCAGAGAGGGGCTAGAATTTCTTTCATAACTTTTTCCTCCGTATCCACATTCTACTTTCTAAGTCTCTGTCCAAATGGTACTTATTTGCCAAGTCTTCTCTAATCTTCTCAGATACTCTCTCCCAACTGAGCTCATGCAGCATTCTCTGATTCCTTTGGGCTTAGCTGTTCTCACTTTCTGCTTTGTATCATGATTAATTCTGGTTACAGCTTATCTTTACCCCTAACGCTACAGTCCATAAGGACAGGCCTGGGTTTACAGGCTTCACCTCCTAGCCGTGTCAGGCAGGAGTAAACACTTGGTAAATGTTTGGTGGGTTCATGATTGGATAGTGTCTCTCAAGTGTAAAATATTCACTTCCTGCGAAAACAGCGGCATTTTGACAACAGATGCTCGCCACAGGCTGCTTAGGATGGCATCTTGTCTAGGTGCAGGCCCAGTTTTGCTTACCTCCTTCTCTCCCCCTTAGGCTCCTTCAGCATTGAGATTCTTCCCCAGCACGCTGCCACTTGTGGAGAGACCTCCCCATGTCACCCAGCCTCTTCCTCCTCATCACCATCTTCATCACCATCAGTACTGTGGGTGTCTTCAGAGAGCTCATCACCTATTTCCTGGGTCCAGTGCCCTATCTGCCAATTGCAGTTCTCAGCGGGAGAAGTAGAAGAACATGCCAGTGGGTGTGGGGAGGTCCCTCAGGCATGAGCCATGAGGTCCTGTGGCTTTGGCCCCTCTGCCCTCTGTGACTAAAACTGGGAAGTGTATCTCTTGATAGGTGAGCAGAGCTGATGAGGCCAAGCACCTCTCTGCTTTCCTTCACTCAGTCCCTCAGGACTCTGCCTGAGGGCACCTCTGGGCCCAGCCCCCCTCCCACTCCCAGTTTTCAAGGCTTCCGTCACCATGGCACCATGTTCTCCCGACAGCTTCATCATTTTACCCTTTGGAACTTCTGGGGTAGAACTGGTGATCTCTCTAGGGCTTCGGGATACAGTCTAGAATGTTTTCCCCTCCACAAGTGATGTGCGTTCTTGTGTCCATTTTCCTGAAAGGGAAACTGAGGCCCAGTGAAAAGAGAAGCACTGCCTGATAAATAAGATCCCGTGGTTTACTGGAAAGGTGAAAGTGATTTTTGAGCATGAGACTGACCCCCAGTATCCCATGAACTTAACTCTCCATATCCTTTGTGGGTTCCCTTCCTAGATATAATCAGGTAACGGTGTTACTGTATGAGTTGAAGCATACTATTTATCTTAGACTCAGAATTAACCCTCAGTAACAGCGAGAAAACCTCTGTCCTCCTGCTCACAGAGCTATCATAGGGATCAGATGGGTTAATGACTAAAGAATTGTTCTAGGCTTGTTGTGGAACCTTGTGCCCATCTGTACAAAGAGGCAATTAGACCAGAGGGTCTCTAAGGTTGCCTCCAGCTATGATGTTCTAAATTCTATTCTCACCTTTTTTGAGCAACTATATCCTCTTTCCCCTTTCCCAGAAGACTTCATTGTGTGGCACTAACACCAGTTCCTCTAGTCTCCAGGGTACAGAGCTGAGGGGGAGCAACTGGTCCTGGCAAAGGGAGGGCCGGGGGCAGGGTTTTGGATGGATAGGAAAGAGGCAGCTGGACACAGTCAGGCGAGCACACCAAGTAGGAGTTCCATCCTTTGGTCCCTGCCAGCATAGGTGCGTGTAGCCATGGACTCCGTCATGGTAAGAGGCCTTCTGCTCTCCTACCATCCCCCGTCCTGGTCCCATTTCTGGCTGTGGTTAAAACTGACCCAGAGTGGTAACAGGGACATTTTAGCTGCCGTCTAGGTGGTGGACATTACCATGTGAGTGAGAGAAGAACCCTTGGAGCCCTGAGCCTGGGTCCAGCAGAGGGGAGCGGTGAGGATGGGCTGAATTTGGTAGAAGAGAGGGACCAGCAGCACTGAGGGAGAGAAACGCCACCCCACACCCCACACAGGAGGGGACAAAGCTGGGGTGGGGGTGGATCAATGGAGGAAGAGTGCTGGGATCCTGCTTAGAGGCCTGGACAGAGCTGAGGGGCTGGGAAAAGCCTGTTCAAAGACCCTCCTGTGTGGACGTGTCTGGACCTGTCCTTCAGAGGCTCTGGGACTTCCAGAGGAATGAGCATCTAGGAAATGAAGTCAACAAGGTGGGAGCTGGGTCCTGGACAGATCCTGTATGCCTGCATGTGGGGCGAGGCTCCCAGTGTAGCCCTGTCCACCTGCTTTAACCTCCCTTTTCTCAAGGTACCCACATTCAGCCCCACTGGGTGGGGGTTCCTGTGAGGGCGGTAGTTGTGCTGAGGAAGGGGCCTCCAATCAGACCCACTCCTATCACTTTCCTAACCTGAGAACCCACTAAATAAAGTGGTGACTAAAAATTTTTGTTAGTATGTGTTTGGGACAAAGAAGAATATAATGGTTGCTGGGGTTAGAGGGTTAAGGGCTTTAAGGTGGAAGGGTAAGGGGGGCCCCAAAACAAAAGGGATCAGAAACTTGGAGTCTCACCCTCTCCACTCCTTCATCCAGTCACAGCCTAGCTGGATTGAGATCGTGAACAAAAAGTTGAAGTTCCCACCTCCACTCCTGAGTGCCATCCAGGAGGGGCGGCTGGGCCTTGTGCAGCAGCTACTGGAGTCAGGGGTCGAGGTTACAGGCGGCAGGCCAGGCCTGCCCCTGTGGAATGTTGAGGAGGCCAAGGACTGCTCCAGGACTGCTCGCCTGGGCTACGAGGCCATCACTGATGTGCTGTTGGCCAGTGTCAAGTTTGACTTCCAGAAGATCCACGAGGCACTGCTAGTGGCAGTGGACACAAACCAGCCAGCAGTGGTGCATCGCCTGATGGAACGAGAGAAGGGCCACAAAGTGGACACCAGGTCTTTCTCACTGGCTTTCTTTGGCTCATCAATTGATGGTACCCGCTTTGTACCTGGTGTCGCTCCACTCCCCCTAGCCTGCCAGAAGGACCTGTATGAGATAGCGCAGCTGCTCATGGACCAGGGCCACACCATCGCCCAGCCCCACTTCCGTCTCTTGTGCCTGCCTCGAGTGCAGCAATGCCTGCCATTATGACCTGCTGAAGTTCTCCCTGTCTCGCATCAACATTTACCATGGCATTGCCAGCAGAGCCTACCTCTCACTGGCTAGTGAGGATGCCACACTGGCTGCCTTCCAGCTCAGCCATGAGCTCAGGCACCTTGCACATAAAGAGCCTGAGTTTAAGGTTAGTCTCTGATACTTTCCCTTGCCCTCAGTGCCCAGTATCTGTCCTTTCACTGGGGCATGGTCGGGCCTATGGTAAGTGTTCTGAGAAGTGGGAAACAACAGAAAGATGAAGCCTTGTTCTATTCCCAGGAAACCTTCATTTTTATGGGGAGTCAGAATACCACCCTGAGGAGGATTCATTCTAATTAATGGTAGAGAGCTATCACTTTAGGAGTACCTTGTCTTATGGGGATGGCACAAACACCACTCTAGGGGGCCCCTAGGTCTGTCTGAGGGAGGAGAGAGAACACAGAAAAGCCGCCAGACAGACTTGGAGATGACATTCAGTAGAACCCATCCTTCTGAACCCCCACTGTGTGGTCCCACCTAGAGCATGAACACAAGCAGGGAGAGGGCAGAGAGGTAGACAAGACACTCCCAGGATGCTCAGCTTCATTCAGTGCCTATGTAGATGGCACTACAAGAGCTTCTAAAGCCCAGGAAAGAGAGGTCAGGAAGCTACAGCTATTGTATTCAGGGAAGACTCTGGAAGAAACAGGATTAATATTGGTGACACAAGTGAATAATACAAGTGAAGAGATAGTACTACAGGCCAAATAACGCTTTCAGGTAGCCAAAGTAGACATGGTAATACATGCAGGGGCCTCTGTGGGACAGAAACTGTGATAGGAGCGGGGGGCACTGGTCAGAGGCCTTGAACACTACCAGTCCAGTTTTATCCATCACTCATCACTGACATTCCCTCTGTGCCAGGCAGACTTGGTCTCATGCTCAAGACTACCATTAGTGGGGAAACAGACAAGGATATTAAAACGAGACCTAAGGCAGGACGTGGCCTGTGCCAGGCGAGCTGCGGAAAGAGCCTGCTCCTTCACTGGGGTTGTGGAAGGATCAGAGAATGAAGAGGGAGCAGGAAAGAGCAGTCCTTTCCAAGGGACTCCCGCCATTCTCACAGCAGCCCATGGAAGGAGGCAGTAGGAATTATCTCCCTTTCTGGCAAGGGAGCTAAGGCCTGGAAAGGGAAAGAACCTTACCCAATGTGACACCACCTGAGAGACAGTGCTGAGACTCAGACCTGGCTTCCTAAAATCCTAGGCTGGATTCTCTCTGCGGTTAGGACCCCAAGTAAGACCAAGGAAAAGATGGGTAAAGGCAAGGTCTGCCGTATTCATGTCTGCCTCTCCTCACACTGCCAGCACAGGCTCTCAAAAGGTAGGTGCTCAAGAAAATTGAATAAACGAACATGAGAAGGGCATGAAGAATAGGAGTAGAAGTGAGACAAGATATAGGGACAGGAAAAGGGAAGTAGTATAGGGATGGCAATGGTGACAAAGGCATTTAGGTTGGAATGACTTAGTGATGAGACAGAGACAGCATCAGTTACTCAAAATTGAAACAGGAGATACCTCATTATAGCAGGGAGAAGAGGTGAGGTGGCAGAGGAGAAAGGAATGGGTGACCCAGGGTGACACACAGGTGGGAAGTGATGGCTCAAAGACAGGTCAGAGATGGCCCTGGCCCACTCTTGGGAGGGCTGACTTAATCAGGCTGGGTCCACAAGGTGGCAGGCACACAAGGACCTGCGATCCTACAGCCCAAGTACGTTGCCCTGGAGTCACTGAGCCAGGACTACAGCTTTGAGCTGCTGGGCATGTGCCAGGACCAGAGTAAGGTCACCGTGGTGCTCAATGACCTGGGCAAAGACAGCGATACTGAGCCTGAGGCTGAGGGCCTGGCCCAGGCCTTTGAGGAAGGTGTCCCCAACCTGGCGAGGCTGAGACTGGCCATCAACTACAACCAGAAGCGGTCAGCTGGGTCCTACTGACCGTCCCCTGCCCCAGCCTGATTCTTTGCCCTGCCATCTCTAGTTATCCCCACTCCAACCCCAAGCAAGTCCGTTCCCTGCCCTCTTAGAGAGTCCTCAGGACCCTCTTAGACTTGATTCTGAGCACACTTCTATTCTAGGCCCTTGGTCTTATGGGTCTCCCATTCTCCCTACCCTCAATCTAAGCCTCTAACCTCTCCCAAGCCCTTGAATGTCCTATTGTCCACTAGGACCCCACCTGTACTCCAGACATCTGGGTCTTACACTCAGTTCTGCCTCTGGCCTGCTGAGTAATTTGGCCCAGTATTTTTCTGTTCTTAGACTTCAGCATCTCACTCTACTTAGCAAGATTAACCTAGATCTGTCAGGGTTAAATATCAAGCGATTCCCACCCCAACCTACAAATTCATTGGGAGCCCTTGTGGATCCAGATATTTTTATTTGCTCATTCAACAATTACTTCCTAAAGAGACTACTCGGAGCCAAGCATTGAGCCTGGCACTGGGGATATAATGAGGAGCAAGCCCTATTCCTGTTAACCAAGAGAAGACTAGGGAGAGCAGGGTTCCAGGAAGCAGGAGCAGCACATCTGCAGGCCCGGGGGAGGAAGAACGTAAAGTATTAGAGAAACTGAAAGGAATACTGTGCTGCTAAAGCACAAGTGCAAATAGCGAACAGTGGGATGTAGGCAGGGGCCAGATCTCGCGGAGCCTTATAAGCAATGATGGAAACCATTATAGGCTTTAAATGAAGTGAGTGATCCTATTAGTTTTGTTTTAGAAAGCTCTCCCTACTAGTGGTGTGAAGGATGGATTAAGGGAGGGGGCAGGATGAGGGAGACTGTCAGAGTATGTGTGTGAGAAAGAATGTAGAGATGCCTTTAAGGTACCTGGCCTGGGTGACCAGGCCATTTTCTAAGATGAGGACACTAGAAGAGGAAGAATAAGTTTGGGATAGAAGATGATGGATTAAATTTTTATTTTGTGTTTTCATGGTTGAGATAGAAGAGCCTGTGGGACCTCCAAGGGAAAGTTACTTTACCTCTGGGATCTTTAGTTCCTTAATTGATAAAATGGAAATAATACCTATCTCATGCGATTGTGAGAAAGACAATAGATATGAAAGTACAAGGCCTAAACCACAGTACATTCTCCACGAATGTTTGAAAGAGTGAGTGAAAGAAGGAGTCATGTGTGGGCTGAGCATTCTGGGATTTCTCCTAGGGGAGGCAGAGACATGAACAAGACTCTGAGCCATGCTCTCCTTCCTTCCCCACTAGCTGGGTCGCCTGCTAAAGATCCTGGTGCTGAAGTTTCTGCTGCACTCCACTTCCTATCTGTGGTTCCTCATCTTCCTGCTGGGAGAGTCCCTGGTCATGGAGACACAGCTGAGTACCTTTCGTGGCTGCAGCCAGAGCTTCTGGGAGACTTCACTACACACGGTTTGGGTCACAGGTACATGTGTGGGGCCTTTCATTTGTGACAGTCCACCTCCGGAGTCTCCTTCACTGTTCTGCATGATAAGTACCCCAGTGGGGGGTTCCCTCCCCCTGTAGATGCCTCTCAACATACAACCAGATCCCTCTGGGCTCTAGCACATCCAGGGACCTTTTTCTCTTCACTCCGAATTAGGGGACCTGTATTAGACTCTCAGCAAGGACCCAATTCTTCCCCTACTCTGATATTAGTTGCTACCCACTCTGGATGTTCCTATCCTCTTGCAAATAAGACACTAGTCTGTAGTGTCAGGTGGGAAATCGCCTTGGTGTAATGATAGCCTGCGAGTTCACCACCGGGCAGTCCTGTCCCAAAGGTTATGGAACAGAAAGGCTCACAGACCAAATTAAGCTCCTTGAATCATCCAGTTTATTAAATCCATAAGTGATGTGTTTATGATGGTGTCATTATGATGACCAGAGTTGAGGTTTGAGCAGGGTATGCAACAGCCAGAAGTCGCCAGGGCCCAACACTTGCTCTATGGGAAGAACCCAGGGGCAAGTATGTCTGGCCACTGCGATAGCTTACCAACCATCCTGATGAGCAGCTATGAGTTTTCTTTGCAGTCTTAAGGAAGAGGACATGTGGGGCCAGAATGGCTGTCACCAGTGGATAACTGATTTACGGTCTGATGAATCCCGAGTTCCTCATTAGCCTCACATATATTCAGTGCATCATGAATGTTTAGTGTCTACCATCACTTTCTGTGTATGTTCACATACATGTACTCTATTTGTTCAACATGTCACCCAGATAACTAACTTATCTTCTCTTAATGGATACACTTCATCCATTCCATTGTTTTTCTTTTTTTCTATAGCAGAATCAAGTATTCTCAAACAATTGAGCAATGCAATCTACAAAACTCTCCAGAGCTCTCCTCGCCTCTGGCTGTTCAGCTCAGCAGGCTGGACTGGTAGCCTCTTCCTCAGATGATCTCTGCTTATTTAGCTCTGGCTTAGTTAGCAAACTCTGAGCCACCAGTACGCTAAGCCCACTACTCTACCCTGTATCAAGCCAGTCAATGATGCCCAAAAGGAAATTTGGACAGGAAACCCTGAAGAAGAAAATAAGAGCAGTCCAAGAGGAAAAGTTTCTTATCTAGTTATTTACTAAACGTTACTGACCTGTTCTAGGTGGAGATGGAACCAATACAGATCCTGTCCATGGGGGAAGAGAAGTCAAAAATAAATAACTCTTCGTTTCTTCTGGCAATAAATACTCGCTGCTGCCCCACTGTGAGCAAAGCCCTGAGAATACATGGATAAATAAATTAAATGGGTTCCATCCACCCATTGAACATACATTACTGAGCATTCACTCCATCCTCACAAGGTACACTCCTGCTGTGAGAACTGATTCGGTTCCTGACTACATCACACTCTTGCCTGTCTCCAAGCCTGGGCTGATTTGCTCTCCCCTTCCCACGCTGCCCCTTTACCTGGCTGCTCTTGCTCTTCCATCAGATTTCACTTAAATGTCACTTTCTGTGAGAAGCTTTCCCTGGCCCCCAAATTAGAGTGAGGATCCAGTCCTGTAACAGCCTTTGTGCCTTGCTCCTCAGCCTTAGCATTTCCCACACTGGACTGTAACTACGTGGCTACTTGCTTGTCTCCCTCACTAGATTATGAACCCTGGGAGGACAGGGACTCTATCTGTCTTATTCACTATAGGATCCCACTGGTATATGGTTGGAGCCTCGTAAATGTTTGATTAATAATGACTGCTTGGCCTTGTTCTGCACACTTGGGACAAGAAGATGAATTAGACATGGTAATGCTGGCTCCCCTGGGAATCCCTCCTGAGGTGGGACTGGAGTGGGTGCCCTTGGTGGGGAAAGCCTTGGTTCTTTCTGTGAATATCATCAGCTCAGCATAGCTTGAAGAAGAACCTCCACCCCACCCCTGAGACTCTTCTAATCTGTCCTGTTGCAGCTAACTCATTCTCACATGTGTGTTTAACTCTGCTGGTGATCAATGCTGGATTCTCTGGCTCCCCCTCACTCCTGTACCATATCTCAGGATCTCAGTCCCTCCCTGGGAGACTGTCCCATCCCAGCTTTTACTGCGTGAACTCAATATGCTTTATTCTTGAGAGAGAAAGTTCCTACTTTGGTACCCACTTGAAATCCCTTCTCATTTCTCATCCCTTAATTTCTCCATTCCAAATTGAAAACTTGTCAAGTAGAAAAGCTGAGTCTGAAAGGTCATCACCCCATTTCCCTCTTCCCAAAACTTGACTTCTCCCCGGGTGGAGACCTGCTCTGATCCTCCCCTATCCCACCCCCCACCAGGTTCATGTTCATCCTCATGATCATCCTGATCGCCTTCCTCTGTGGCCTCAACAACATCTATGTGCCCTACCGGGAGACAGAGCGGCTGGGCAAGTATGCCAGGGCAGAGGCAGGATGGGCAGGTGAGAGTCTTGGACTGTGCTGGGAGCTTACTGATCCCCTCTTCCTTCTCCCCTCCTCCCTCACCTATTCACTCAATCATGAATTCTCTGGTTCGGTGAATCACTCCCTTACTGATACATGCTCATTTATTTATTCATTTACTCATTCATTTACTCACTTTCTCCACAAATGTTTTATTTTAAAAAATGTCAATCCTATGAAAAAGTTAAAAGCACAATGGACACCCATATTCCCATCACCTAGCTTCACCTAGCTGTTAATTTTTTTATTATTTTAATTTTTTTTCCTGAAACATTTAAAAGTAAGTTGCAAACATCATGACACTTCACCCCCAAATAGTTCTGGATATATCCTAAGATTGTTACCACAAAACCATTATCACACAAAAAATTTCATATTGATTCCACAATATTATTTACTCTACAATCCTCTGAAGTTCCCCAGTTGCCAAAAAAAATCTTTCTGGTTTTTTTAAAAACCTGAGATCCAATCTGGGATCATTTTATTGTTACATCTCTTTAGTCTCCTTTTATCTAGAACACTCTCTCTACCTTTGCCTTTCACGACAAATGAACTTTTTGGAAGAGTACAGACCAAGTTATATCATAGAGAGTGTTACACAGTTGGGATTTACCTATTTTCTCATGATTAGATTTAAGCTAAGCAATTTGGGCAAGAACACAACCTAGTTAATGATGTGAACTTTCCATCACATCACATCAGGAGACGTATGGTGTCAGTTTAGCCCATTGGAGAGGTAGTTAGGATCATTTAAAGTGTGACAAACAGAAGTACAACAACACATCAGATCAGCATTTAGCAAGGACACCTTGGATGCAATGTGTGGAGGATGGAATAACAAGAGACAGATTGAGGTCAGAGACAAGTTGCAGAGGTTGCTGCAATGAATGAGGCCTGAACTGACGCTGAGATAGGGGGAATAAAACAGATTCACAAATAAACACAATAGGAGGGAGAATGTGGTCAGGTCCGTGAGTGACTCATAGACATGCACTTTCTGCTGGAGGTAGAGAAGGAAGTTCAGGAATGGCTCCCTGGAACAGGTAGCATTGGAGTTGCTACTACTGTGGTTCAAACCATCATCCTCTCTCACCGAGGCCATGGCAACAGTTCTTTAATTCAGGGGTCCCCAATCTCTATGCTGTGGACCAGTACCAGTCCATGGTCTATTAGGAACTGGGCCACACAGCAAGAGGTGAGCAGCGGGCGAGCGAGTGAAGCTTCATCTGTATTTGCAACCGACCCCCAGCTCCACCTCAGCTCCACCTTAGATCATCAGATATTAGATTATCACAGGAGCACCGGTCCCTAGTGCTGAAAAGGTTGGGACCACTGCCTTAACTGGTCTCCATGCCCCCACTTTCTCATCTGATTCCCTCCCATACTACTAGCAACAGCCAACAATGATCTTTTCAAATGTAAATCAGGTGTTACCCCTCTGCTTAGAACTCTTCACAGCTTCCTAATGCTCATAAGCCACAGTAAGGATCTTTGTTTTTATCTTACAAGGTACTGAATGACATGGTTGGTCCCTACTTACTTACCTCTCACAAGCCCCTCTCTCACAAGCCTCTCTCTCCTTTGCCCTCTGACACCAGCTATCCTGGCCTTCTCTCAGTTCATCAAATGCCTGCAGGCTCCCCACGCCTTGAGAATGCTCTTCACATCTTCTTCCCTTTCACCTGGTTGATTCCTACAGACCCTTCAGAGCTCAGCTTGAATGCTTTTAAAGCAACTTTCCCCAACTCCCAGATTAGGTCATAACATCTCATGCTGCTTCTTCATAGCACTTACCACAATTTTAAAATGGTGGTATAATAATTAGTGTCTATCTCATTCTCATCCCCACTCTAGAACATAAGGTCCTTGGACACAAGAACCATGTTTGTCTTGTTCACAGCTGTATCCTTTGCACCTATGACACTACTATGTGCTCAGTAAATACTGGTTGGCTGAAAGGATAAAAGCTGGAGCTCAGAAATGGCAAGTGTCTGTTTGGCCCAAGGTGGTCCAAAGGGCTTCATGGATGCAGAACGCCTTTGGCTGGGTCTAACGGGGTGGAGAGGACTATGTGTGGGTGACACTCAGGCTCAATCCCACTCCTCACATCCTACCCTTTGTCCCAACATGCTAGTTTTAACGAGACGTTCCACTTTCTGTTCTGGATCATGTTTGGCATGGAGGAGCACAGTGTGGTAGACATGCCTCAGTTTCTGGTGTCTGAATTCATGGGCCAGGCCCTCTATGGCATCTTTACCATCGTCATAGTCATCGTGCTGCTCAACATGCTCATTGCCATGATCACCAATTCCTTCCAGAAGATTGAGGTGCGTGAACTGAGGCCAGTGTAGGCCAGGCAGAAGGGAGACAGGGATAGAGAGGAATAGTATACAAGAAGTTGAGACATTTGGGTTCCTGCTCTGCTTCCACTATTGCCCTGTTTCGTGATTTAAGACAGGTTTTCCTCTCTAGGACTTATCCTCCTTATCTGTAAAATGAGGGTCTTAGTAATGCTATTAGTTTTTCCAGACACAAGTCTTGTGCTCTTTTCACTTTATGGTTGGGAGGAAGGGTGTGTTGTGGAAAAGTAGGTAGGAACGTGAGAA
>NW_006441394.1:775902-791021 GCF_000325575.1 Pteropus alecto
AGAGATGGGTAGGTGAGGGTTTGTGGCTGGAGGAATGGCTGGGCAGGAATTGGATCAGAAGGATGAAAGATAATGGAGAGGAAGGGAAGAAGGGAGAGACAAGCAGGGGAAATGTGGGTGATGGATGATGATGAAGATAAGAAAGGGGAGAAGAAGGTGGCTGGCACACTGGAGAAGAAATGATGTGAGAATGGGGGGAAATGAGGCAGACCGAATGGGCAGGAGGGCTGGGTACCAAAGTAGTCCTTGCAGAGCCCCCTATGTCCTGGACCACAGGCCGATGCTGATGTGGAATGGAAGTTTGCTCCCTCCGAGCTCTACCTGTGCTATTTCCGAGAGGGCCTGATGCTTCCTGTGCCCTTCAGCACCTTGCCCTCCTCCAAGCACCACTACCCCAGCTCCTGCCTCCATTTCCTTAGACTCCGTCCTCTGACTAACCTCTTCCCATCATTTCAATCTCTCAGGAAGATTTTCTGGTTCATTTGCTGTTGCTGCTCCTTCTGCAAAACCAAGAAGCCAGACTATCCTCCAGTCCTCACCTTTGTGAGTACCTCATCTGCTTGGTGTTGGTCCTCTTGCTATCAGGCCTTATATGTCTTTCCAGGCGTGTTCCCCAGAAGGCCGGTTTCCAATTCTTGTTTTCACATGGCATGTCCTTCTCTCTTCCTGGCTTTGGCCATTTCCTAAATTTCCAACCATGTGTTAGTTGGCTTAAACAGAAGTCCACACCACCCTCCTCCCAAGACACCAACACCTTGTTAGCTCCAGACAAAACTTTTTGCCCTAAACTGGGCCAAGACATGGTTGAAAATTTTTCAAAAAAAGTGTTAAGAAGCTGAGGGGAAAATGCCCCACAAACTGGGAGATTAGAAGGCTGACGGAGGCCTGACAGAGGAGGCCAGGTTTCCAAGGGCCTCACACACCTCTCAGCTGTTCCCTAACTCCGTCTGGCTTGTCATGGGAGCCCCTTCCTAATTAAAACCAGCATTACTGCTGGATTTGTAGGGGATTCTATCTTTCCCCTTAAAATGTGTAACCTGAGGATCTCTCTAAGCCAGGGCCTCCAGGTCGGCCCTGTGGGGGCACAGGCCAATTGTGGAGCTCTGAGGTCCCTAGATCCCCAGGTGAGGAAGGCCTTCCCTTATCTGGTTGTTCAACAGTTTGCTCAACAAACACTTACCCAACCACAACTATACTAGAGATAACAATGTGCATAATGGTGGGCCCTCCAAGTGCTGACAGTCTACAGTAGCAGAAGGAAATAGATTGTAAATATACAGGATGAAAAGCCGATTATAGAAGGAAGCACCGGGGTCCATTAGAGCACAAAGGAGAGGTACCAGATGCAGTCTCATGAGTCAGGGAGCTTCCCAGAGACCTAGAAAGGAGAACAGGAAGTTGATGGGCCAATACAGTGGAGAGGGGAGTTCTAAGCACAGGAAACTGCATGTACAAAAACATGGAGAAAACCTGACACAGAAACTAAATGCCAAATGTTCCCAGTTCCCACCACATCCCGGCTCCAGGCTATTGTGCATGGACACCTCTGTTACCCTCCTGGATCTATGACTCCAAATTCTGGAATTATCGCCCTTTCCTCCTGGCCACTTCCTGGCCCTGTTCAGGCTGCCTGATGCATATTTATCTGCAAACCATATGTCGGGGCTGCTTCCACCCTAGGGTGAAACTCAGCTTCTTCAGTTCTCTGAGCCTGTGCCCAGTCCTAGATGGGCAGTGTCACTGCGTCCTGCTAGATTCCACTCTACCAGCTGGCAGGGGGTTCTCCCCAGTCCTCCATTGCACCTCCACTGAGGTCTTAGTCTTCTTCCAGCCACCCCACCTCACTAGTCTGGTATTGATGATCCAACCAGGTGTCCCCTCCCACTTATCCTGTATCTTCAGGAAATGGCCTCCAAAAATTTTTATTCCTTATTTCTCACAAGAAAAATGTTTGATAAACTCTGTAGCTGAAAAGGGCCCATCATTCTCTCTCACACTTCTGCCTGCCCCATCTCTGCCAATCCCATCTCTCCTTTTAAAATATTTAATGAAATACTTTGCTTTTTTATATTACAAAAGTAAATACACTAACTATAAAATATTTGGAGAAAAGATAAAACTAGATAAATAAAAATAATTATTTCCTAAGTATTTAGAGAGCCCCTACTCTATGCCAGGGAAGTACCAACCTGGGAAGGAGTGATTATTACCATCTCCGTTTTAAATTTGGAGACACTCAGTCCTGAAGAAGTTGACTAACTTGCCTGAGACACCCAGCTGCTAAGGGATGGAGCTGAGATTTCAGCCTGTCTTCTGCCCATTCTCTCATCCACTGCATACACTCCTGCTAGCTTGAGCTTGCGTGTTCTCTGTCTCTCTCTCTCTCTGTCTCTCTCTGTCTCTCTCTGTCTCTCTCTCTCTGTCTCTCTCTCTGTCTCTCTCTCTGTCTCTCTCTCTCTCTCTCTCTCTCTCTCTCTCTCTCTCTCCTGCTCCATTATCTGCCCCATATGCTCTACTTCAGGGTTCCCAACCACAGTGCCAGTACCATGGCCTGTTAGGAACCAGGCCACACAGCAGCAGTAAGTGAGCAGCAGGTGAGCAAGCGAAACTTCATCTATATTTGCAGCCACTCCCCAGTGCTAGCATCACCGCCTCAGCTTCACCTCAGATCATCAGGCATTAGATTCTCATAGGAGCACTGGTCCCTGGAGCCAAAAAGGTTGGAGACTGATGCTCTACTTGCCCTCCTGGTACTATCCTGAGGCCTGAGACTGGACCCAGAACCTATCGTTCTAATTTGCATGATAATTTCCATCTCATATGCATGAGCAGTTCTGTGCAGTTGCCTCCCCACATCCCCCAGTCTCCTCCGCTGCAAAATTTTAAGATCAAGGTTAAATCTGGACTAACTCAGCTCAAGATAACCAAGGTTTGGGTGGTGGCAGAAGAGATCTCAACTCTGCCCTGCTCAACATTGCTGTCTCTCCCTACTCCCACCCCAGCGTCCCAACGCTCTCCCCCAAACTGCTGGCCCCTTCTTTCTACCTTACAGAACTGCACCAGGGTCTAGAGGTGTGGCCTTCAGGGACATAAAAGTCTGCACAGACTGCCTTCATCCTTCATTGCCTGGGGGCGGCAGCAGTGATTAGAGAAGGCTGGGGTGGAGAATCTCTCTCACCTTTCTGTCTTCCCATCCCAGGCCAATCCTGTGGCAGGGGCAGGGCCTGGGGAGGGAGAGCCTGGATCTTATCGCCTTTGAGTTATCAAGGCCCTGGTACAGCATTACTTAGAGACTGCCCTGAGGAGACTGGTAGGAAATGTTAGTCGCTCACCTCCCAGGCTTCCACATTCCTGTTCTTTGCTCAGCTGGGATAGATGCACCACACCCAGACTCACGCCGCTCATCAGGCCTGTAGTTATATGTGGCCTCATCTTACCCTTGGAAGCCACAACCTGCACAGTGTGGCCCATTTCACTCAATTACCCTCTGACCCATTCGGACATTTATTCCACTCGTTTCGTGTAATCCTTTATTCCTGCTCTCATTTACATGTTCATGTATTCTCTCATTCACTCCCTTAGCCATTTACTCATTCACTTAATTCATTACTCATTCACTCATTCACTTTTTCATTCAAACAATATTCATTGCCACATCCCCTTTGTTCCATGTCCTGTCTTGGAGGGAGGGGGATTGTGTAGAGCAAGGACGAGTGAGCAAGAGGAAGATTTCACTCTGGTGAGCAAGAGGAACCATCTTGCTAGGCAGAAAGTGCTTAGCTAAGAGAGACATAAACTACAGTGGGACCCAAAAGAGAGAAAGAGCCTATCATTTTGAGAGGCTCAGGAGAAGGTAGAAAGACAGAGTACCAGAAGTTGCAGAAAGGGTATGTGGAATTTGAACTGGGCCCTGAGGATGGGTATGAGCTGGACAGGTGTAGATGGGCAAGAGGGCTGAGTGGGGGGATGTACAAATCTCTGCCTGTTAAACTCCCCCATCCCTAGGACTCCTGACCCCTTCCCTGGCCCATAAGACTTTCCTTCTTTGTGTTTTCTGAACTCATCACCTCCCAGCCCCACTCAGATCCATCTGCCCCAGACTTGGCCTGCCCACCTGATCCCATAAGCCATTTTCTCACTTCCTCTAGTTCTCCCTCAGGAACCCCAGGCAGATGTTCCCTGAGGTTCTGTGGAGGATAGAAATGTACATGGCAGGTTCATCTTCTGAGAGACCACCCATCAATACTCCCCACCCCTCTGCAGACAAAATTGACCAAGACAGTCTCTCAACTACGAAGCAAAGTAGCTGGTATGCAGCGGACTCTGGCAGAAGGAGGGCCGCCCCGGCCGCCCGATGGTGCCAGCATCCTCATCTGCTGTATCACCAGAGTGTGCAACAGCTTCCAGAACCTGGGGCCCCCATCTGTGAGACCCCAGAGCTGACAGTGCCAGGGATTGTGGGGACCCAGGTATCTGCAGAAATGGGGCTTCAGGACGCTGGAAGGGCTGAGACTACTGCTTCCAGAAAGTCTGGCCCTTCTTCTCCAGCTCATGTGCTAGTACATAGAAAGCAGGAATCAGAAGGGGCTGGGGAACTGCCCCAGGCGGAAGATTTGGGAAGCAAGCGGTGGGGCCCTGATGCTGTGGGAGGGTCCCTTCTTCTGTTGCTGAGTAGAGCAACCTAGATGGTGAGGGTGGGGGTCACTGAATAGGAGTCTATGCTGCTTTTCTTGCCTAAATAAAGTTTCTGTTCAGGATGTCAGATGCCTCCAAAGTGTATGAGAATCTCTGTCTCTTGATGTTTTCAGATCTCCTCCCTCCCTCCCCTGAAACTGACCCTTGTGAGAGCAGGGCAGAGAGAAATGGCTTGCTCTGCGGTCCCAAATATCTTGGGTTTAGGATCCTACCTTGAGTTCCTTCAAATCTTTAGTGGAAAACATTCTGGACTGGGAGGTGAGGAGCCTGGTGTCAGTACTAACTCTCTGAGCTGGAGCAAGTTGCTTCCTTCCTCATATAACGAATGGGCTGGAGAATCCTCTGTCCCTTCCTGCCTTCAGAGTTGTTGTGAGGAACCTCTGGCTGTTAAAGCTTCTGTGTTTGCAAATTACAGTGTGTGACGAGCATGCACAGGGAACCACATCTATGAGTGATCAAGAAGTCATTCTTTTTCGTCCCTCAGTCCTGCAAGGCCAGAGCAGGGTAGATGGTCTAGTCTCATGAAATAAACCGATCGTGAAATTTGATGTCTCCACACTGCAACACTGTTTAATTGAGTGGCCATCACAGTACCACCCTTACTTATCCTAGGGCGTCCCCACCGCATAGCGAGGCTTCCTCTACCCTTCCATAGCCTCAGATTCCCCCACATCCTGGTTGGGGAGATGGCTGCTAGGCATTGGCCAGAAACCATGTTCTTGCTTCTCGAGGTTGCTTCATTCTTCAAATGAAGGTCACCAGTTCCCGGGACTCTGAAGTGGCAAACATTGGACTTTCAGGGCTGAGCTCCTGAGAAGTGGAACCCCTGCGGGGCCAAGAGCAGAGTCTTCCAGGAGAGCAGAGAGAAGGCCCCCTTGGAGGGTGAGTCTGGCTGCCACCCTGCGGGAGAGAGAAAAGAAGGTGAGGGGCCAGGAGGGCCAGAAGGAGTCAAAGCAGCCGAGGGAAGGGGCAGGAGGGTGACTCACTTGGTGCCGACACACATCTCCGCCTCTTCTCCCCTGCAACAGACAGCACAGTGAGGCCTCCATGTAGACAGACCCTCACACCCTAAACTCCTCTTTCCACCAGGCTCTGGTACTGGCCATTCCCCTTCTCCATCTATCTTTCTCAAACTTTTTTTTTTCTTTTTTTTTTTTTTTTGCAAACTTTTGACTGCCTTTCTTCCTCTTTCCTCCAGGAAATCTTCCCAGGTGGCTTACCCATCCCTGTTCCCATCCTAGCCCCCGTCACTCCTCCACTCTCTCTTTGCCTCAGCACTAGCACAGACATGTGTCCTGTGGACCCTGCGAAGCCCAGGACCTTCTGAGACCTGAAACAGCACTTGTGTCACTTTCCTCTGCTTGCTGACTTCCTGAACCAGGTTCTTTTGGTCTATTTGAGTCTACAGCAGATGGAACCTTTCGAGAACATTTACAGAATCATTTGAGAATATTCACAGATCTAGAGAACAACGATAGGACCTTCTAAGAGCTGGCAGGACCTGAGTCACAGAGAACAATGACTACAGCTGACTTCTAGCCCCCATTAACCAAGTGGGTCTCTTGAAGGCCCTGGGGATTGTATAGGGACAACCTGGCTTAATTCACCATCCCCACCAGTCCTGCTTCCCTCATGCACAGCTCACCACCCAGATAGGCGCAGTTAAAGTGGCTGCAGGTCTGATTATAGCTCAAGAGAGTCACTAGGGTCCGGGCTCCATCCTGAGAGAACCTGGTGACCAAGAAGACTTCATGGGGAGGGATCAGCACCTCACGCTCCTCGGGAAAGACGGACAGGGCCTGGATAGGGGCCCCAAAGCAGGTCCTCAGGGAGAAGAAGGTGGCATTACCAAATCTGTGGGCCACTGTCTCATCGAGGGAGCTGGAGGCAAACTGGCCCAAGCGGACAGAGTCCCCCAGCCTCTTGGGTTCAAAGTGAAGTGTGCCTACACCTCGAAACACCACCTCCCCAGGTCCCTTGCTGCAACCCTCACTCCCCTGCAGGAGCTGCAGTGCTCGGGTCAGGTAGAAGTGCAAGGCCTTGAAGGGGAAGTGCTTCATGTAGAACTCCCGGGAGCCACCGCCTGTCCGCACTGCCTGGTTCAGCTCCCAGTACAATGTGTTAGATGAGTTGGTATAGACCATGACGGCGATGCCGTGCTGGGATTTGAAGCCAGGGGGTAGAGTGAGCCCTCGCTGCTTTTGTTTCCAGACCTCCTGGGCTGTCTCCCAGGACTCCCGCAGCAGGGCATGGAGGGCCATCTCCTCTTTGAGCAGAAGGGCTGCCTTCTCCTCCATCTCCTCCACGCAGCCCACATAGGCATCATCAAAAGTATCTGGAGCCAGGCCCAGAGACAGAATGGGAATAGCCTGGGCCTATGGAGGTAAGAAAGAGAGGAACCACACAGGAAAGGGTATAAGTTCAGAGCACTGGACAGGGGTTCTGGTGGTAGTTCAGTTCAGAAATACAAAACCTCATTTCTATGCCCAAATATCCACTGTATGCAGTTTGGCAAGGGCCCAAGGGCTTAGATAATACAGGCACTAGAATCACATACGTGGGTTCACATCCTGACTTTACTACCTACTAGCAGTGGGACCTTAAGCAAGTCTCTTAAGCTTCTGGACTTCAGGTTCTTCACCTACAAATTGATACTTCCGACCTCACAGGGCTATTGTGAAGATAGCATATAGATCTTCACTACTGTACAACCTAAAAGAGGTCATCTTGTCATCAGAGAGGTTCCTGCCCTCCGCGGGAAGTGGGGCTAGCTGGCTTCCAAGCACTGTTCCGGCTCTAAGACTCAGTGTGAAGGTGATATACAAATGTACCACCAGTGTCCAATTACCTGACTTCATCCATCCTCACATTCTTTCCCTCCCATGCAGGTAGGTGCTCAGCCACCATACTAAATCATTGTTAGTTCTGAGACTCCTGAGCCCCCTCCTGCTTTAGAAGCCCTTGTCCCCAAACCTGAGGTGGAGTGGGGAGGAGCCCCGATCTGGGAGGGCTGCAGGAGGGCAGTACACGGTATGCTGTGCCTACCCTGAGCCTGTGGTGGGAGATGGGAAATAGAAATGAGTAAGTTAGAGGCAGTGCCTAGGAAGGATGATATAAAGGAAGGAGGACCACAAGAGAGAACCAGTAAGTGGAGATGGGGGTTCTGGGAGAGGTAATAGGAACTTGGGGGCTCCCTGAGTTTGCTGAGAAGAGGATTAAGAAGATTGGGGTCCTACAGAACAGTCCCTGGGAGAGATTTTTGAAGAGCCAGTCCCCCCGTCCACCTCCTCAGGGTCTGCCCCCAAACTCTTCTCTTTGTGACAGGGGATGGTTCCCCAGTTACCTGCCAAAGGGTTTGGAAACCGAGGCAGCTGAGGGGGAACAGCAGAGCGGTCAGCATCATCCCTGGGCGAGGAAGGAGGGCAAGGTCCGGATGCCGGTGGGACCAAGAGAGGTGGAGTCTTCACTTCAATGGGCTGGGGAAAGAGACCCGCCCCGCTTTTGAAGTGTGAAGAAGAGGGTCCAGGACCCCGCGCCAAGGCGTGGGCGTGGGCAGGGCCAAAGGCGGGCCTAAGAGGGTAGGCGGGGCCTTGGGTATCACTGCCCCACCCCACTCCCACCGGCATAAGCACAACCCAAGGTCTCTGCTCCCCGGACTCCGCGCCTTGCGCTTGGAAAATTTTTTGCAATGGTCAAGGTGGAGCCATTATTTTAAAAGGGGAGGGGGCAGGGGCCGGGGACCCACCTGGAGGACGCGGAGGCCGAGAGCGAGAAGGGATGCGGCCGGGGGCTACTGTCTGCGAGGGCACAGTGCTGTCCCAGGAGTCCGGCCGTTAAGCAAAGTCCCACAGCTAACTATAGCCCCCGCGGCGGTAACCCTACCCCTCTCTTCCTCAACAACAGACTCTGGGGTGGAGGCAGCGGAAGAGGCGAAGAAGGGGCTGAGTGACATGACTCCACTCCCCAAGAGCTACGAGTTCTTTCTCAAGGACACTTTTTGCCTCCAAACAAGCCCAGTGTTGGGGAAAGGAGCTGATGAGACTTGGCCTCTTCCTCTGGGTGGCCCTAACCCGGCCTCGCCAGGTCCCCAGACCACTAGGCCCTAGAGCCCCGTGAGTGTCCCCGCCCGCCCACCAAGAGGTCACCACTTGTGCACTCGCTGATTTGCATGTATTTGCATATGGCCCAGCATCTGAGCGCCACTCCCCTCCCTTCTCTTTACCTCGCTCCTCTGTCAGTAGGGTTGGACCAGAGGCAAGAGCTCTCAGTTTCAGATCCTCAGTGTCCAGCCCCGCCCCCTCCCAGACCTTCTCTCCCTGGACCTCTCAGACTCAGGTGACCCCATGTTTGCAAACACTGGTTTTTCTCCTTGCCTCCTGCGGGACTTTCTATAAATAACCTGGCTCTGAGTTTTGGATCCCCAGTCAGAGGTAATAGGAGAAGGGGCCAGCCTGAGCAATCAGTAAGCAGCTCTGGGAAGAGCTTTCTGCCGCCTAAGCTTTTGTGGGGTGGGAGGGATACTCCTCCACAGTGACCACAGGAGTTGAGGGCCTTGAATGTCAGGAGTTAAGAGATTCTGCCTGCTTCCTGCTGGGGCTCAGGTGGGCATGGAGGTTAGTTAGACTTACCCCAGGCCTCCATCCTGGTCTGGTCATTAATTTAGCCCCATCCCTGTTTCCCTATCCCTTCTGGCTGCCAGGCATATAAAGAATTTCCTTCACCTAGAACCCCGTTTTCTCTAAAAAGCCTTCCTATAGGCCACAAAGGAAGACAAACTGTGCGCCTGGGCTTGGGGGATGGTAGGAGGTAGAAAGAGTGGCATCCCAAAAAACCAGAGTGCTCGTCAGGCAAATAGCTTCAAGACAAGTTCTTCTGCCTCCTTCCAAAGAAACCGGCCACCCCAAGGTCCTTAGATTAGAAAATCAGGAACCACTCTACTGTTCACCATTATTGTGAAAAGCAGCATCTTGCCTACACATTCTGCCTGGAGGGACCAGAGTGTTTGCCATTGTTGGAATAGAAGATTCACTCTGGGACAGTGAGGTCTGCTGGGATAGTCCTTGGGACAAGATCTAGTGGGATCATGCTTTGTCCTCTGGTTTTGAGGAATTGCCTCTCCCACCCCAAGACCTGGAACCCCAAGAAATGCCCCAGGAGATGGAGTCAAATCCAGTTATTGAACAAGGGTCCTGAGTGAGGCAGAAAGTCCTGCAAGATCATACAGCAAAGCAGTGCTGGGGGCGGGGACCTAGACCCAGCCTCCTTAATCTGGGACTCTCTCCTTAGGTAAGTCTCTGTGCTCACATGAAAGGAACACATACATACAAGGAGATATTCTCTGAGGCCAGGGGTGCTGAGCGCCCCAAGACCAAGTCCAGGGGGGAGGCAGTTCTTCCAGCCTGAATCCTCCATGCCTCAGCCCACCTTCTCTCTGGCTTCAGGGATTCTCTTTTGCATGGGAAGAGCACTGGCCCAGGGCAGACTGGGCAGGGGCTAGTGTTCCTGAGCCTTGAAGAGACATCCAGAAATAGATGGGGGAGTGTCACATTTCTGAGCAACTGTGTGGGGGAGGTACAGTATAAAGGAGAAATCCTACCCTCCCCCTCGCCCAGTGGCCATCACAGGAGACCATCACCAGCTTCCCCGCCTTGGAGAGGCCTAGGTAAGGGGCACACCATCTTCCTCCTGGGCATTGGGCAAGGAAAGTTTTCTTTAGAGAAAATTTGGGATATTAACAGTGGAGTCATAGGCGTCATTAGGAAGAGTTTCAGGGACTATTTTATCTTTGTTTTATCTGTTTCTCACATTTCTGGAGTTCTATTGAATTCTAAAGTCAGCGTGTTTGTGTGGTCAGGTAAGGGCTCCCTTCCCAGATCATAGCCGGCACCTTCTCACTGTATGTTCACATGATGGAAGGAGCTAGGGAGCTCTCTTTTATTAGACCACTCATCTCATTCAAGTAGGCTCCGCCCTAAAGAACTAATCCTAAAGAACTAATCACGTCCCAAAGGCCGTACCTTCTAATACCATCACACTGGGCATTAGGATTAGAACATATGAATTTTGGGGGAGACACAAACATTCAGACCATAGCACCTTTGATAGAGAGGTCTGGAAAATTTGGGAATTGCTGGAATTTGGAGTCACATCCCCAAGGGCCTGGGAAAGGGAAACTAATGAGAAGTGTCTCAAGCAGGATGAAAACAGAAAGACAGCTTGGATATGAAAAGGAATTGCCAGGTGCCTCCATTTCCTCTACTTGCATACCTTCCTCATCACTCTGGCCCCTACCTCATTTCCCCTCAACACTAGTCACCGAAGTAGTTCATCTGTCTGCTTGCAATGGTCTACATTGTTAGCTGCACACAGAAAACCTCTCAGACCCTCAGCAAACATTCTGGGAGGCCTCACCTGGGCCTGGCCTTGGACTGAGCGCTGTGGACACAAAATGGGTCATACCTTGTCCCTGCCTTCAAGGAACTCAAAGGCCAGTAGGGGAGACAGACACATAAGGGAAGCATAGTACGATTAGGACAGTGACAGAGAAAGCACAGGGCAATATAAGAACCCAGAGGAGTCAGAATATTTCCTAGAGGAAGTGACCCCTGAGCTAAGCCTGGAAGAGTGGGTAGCAGGAGGAGGGCTACCCAGCAGATGGCAATGTGTGCAGAGCCACAGGGAGGGAAATAGCAGAGCCTCATCTGGAACTTTGTACTGTAGAAGTCAGGCAGGAGTGGCAGGGCATGAGGCTGAAGAGATCATGGAGAGCCAGGTAACAGAGGGCCTCAAACACCACCATGAACTTGGATTCTGTCCTAAGGGACTCCGATTGGCCCTACTCAGGTCATGTGTCCATCCATGAGCCAAGCACAATGGCCAGAGCATTAAAACCAGTTCTGGGTTATGTGTTCCCCCTATGGAGGTGCAAAGAGTGAGGAAAGCCCCACTTGAACCCTTGGACAGGATTCTCCACAATAAAGAGAGAATGTATTATAGAAGCTCAGGCTTCTTGGGCAGATTCCAAGACAAGAGTTCAAGTAGTTTTTTGCTGCCACGTACTCTGCCCATTAGCATTCCATCCTAGTATTGGGGAGCGGTGTCTTACGCTTTATATCCTACTGTGATGCCATTTTCAATTTTATATGCTCTGTACCTACTCTGGTCAGCTCCGCATTTAAACCCCACTCTTGGTACAAGTTTGTTTTCATTAGGCTCTTTTGGTTCTTTCTGTAACACTGCTACTTGAAATTCACTCACTCCAGCTCCATCTCCATCTCGAAAGAGCTAAAAGAAGCACGCATGTGGGTTTTGTTGTGGTTGCTGCTGTTCACAATTTTATCCTCCAATGCCTGACACATTATAGATGCTCAAGAATTTTTTGTTGATTAAATGAGTAAGCAGGTTTTGAGGGAAAGAAGGTAAAGAATTCAATTTGGGATGTGTCGAATCTCATAAAAACTGCTGCTAACCGTACTGCTTACCCCAGAGAAGTTCATGCCTCAATTTAAATTATACAACGGCAATTATAAGGTCTTAGATTTGGATACTCATTAAATTATAGACACAGAGAATCCAGCATCTCAGATTCAATGAATTATCAAAATTTAGGTGCCCCCAAGAGCCAGAGGGGATTATGGAGCAGAGATGCTTAACCTGAGTGAGACTGGAAAAGAGGCAAAAACCACCTGAAGTGTGTGTAATATTTGTGTGAGGGTGCAGATATCCATTTTCTGAGGAGAGGTTTCAGCTTTCATTAGATTCCCAAAGATAAAGAACCACTGACTTTATTACCATTTGTGAAAAAGAAGGAAAACAGAAATAGCTGTGAATTTGCTAGTATATGCACAGCATACCTCTATAAGGATACTCAAAAAAATGGAAACACCGGTTGCCTCTGAGGGAGATGAGGTTGTGGTTGGAGAATTAGTGAGAGAAGGATGTTTCACTGTATGCCTTTTGGACTACTGAAATTTTGAACAATGAAAATGTATTACCTTTTAGAAAATTAAGTTAAAATTTAAAAATATTAAAAGTTAAAGTTATGATTGATCCTATTAGTGAGAAGAGATGTAAATTAAAAGTAGATACCATTTATGTCCACCTTACATGAAAATTAAAAAAGAGATGAATAATATCCAGTGTTGGCAAAGATGTGGAGAAAAGAACACTCCCATCCATTGTTGGTAGGAGGGCAAACTGGTAACTTTTGGATGGCAATTTGGCAGTGCTTATCAAAATAAAAAATATTCACATCCTTTGAATATCTTCTTACTTCTTGATAGCTTTCTTATAAAAAATATGCATACAAGTAGACAAGTATTTATGTATAGATGGATGTTTACTGCAATATTACATGTAATATAAAAAATTAGAAAAAACTTATGTTCGTTAATAAGGAAATGACTAAATTATGATTTAACTATACTATGAAATACCATGCTGCTATTATAATGAACAAGGTAGATATTTATATATAACATAGAAGGAAGTCGATGATATATTGTTTACTGGAAAAAAAGGTTATAGAATATGTAGGTATAAGCATATTCCCTTTTTCTTTTTGAAGAAAATGACAAAAAAGAAAAACAAACTGTATATAGAAAACTCTGTATGTATATTTAAATATATTAAGTGTATGTATAAAACTATGTATGTGTATCTAAATATTATATTATTCGTATGTGCATAGGAAAAGGTCCTGAAGGGTACCATTATCATATCCCTCCCTACTGGCAGGCATGGGTAAGAGCGAGAAGGAGAATTCAGAGGGAGAGAAAGAAGAAAGGGAACTTGGATTTTGTTTCACTCGTACATTTTTTTTCCCCACAAGTGTACATTACTTTTTTTTTTTTTTATTAAAATAAACAGAAAAGGAAAAGTAGCATCGACTTAGAAACTGCCTGTTCCAATCCCCACCCCAAGCTGGTGCACCTTGGCACTACTTCGGGTCCCCAGTGTGCCCACCCACAGGGTGCAGGAGGCTGTGGTTCTCTCTCACTTCCCTTGGGGAAGCAGATATCCTCTGTCTTCTCCCCATCCCGGAGTCCCTCTTCTTTCATTTCCTGGGGGTCTACATCTGTCCGTGCCCTGGAAGCAGTTGAGGGCTCAGGGGAAGAGGGCTCAGCTCACAGCAGGACTGGAGGGAGAAAGGAAGACCTCTGGATCCCCGAACCCTACTTTAAGCCTGTCCCTGGGTCCGCCCTGTTCCAGCCTCACGTCCCCCATGAGGTGAAGCCGAGACCTCTCTTATGACAGTCAAGCTCCTTCATGGTTGGACCATCTTTCCAACATCCCCACACAGCAAACTCTGCCACACGAGACAAAATATTTCTATCTCCAATACCTTTGTTTTCCTCATTCCTGTTGCCCCAAACTCCCTTCCCGCCCCAAACTCCAACCTTTTCTCTCCCAGTAGCCAATGATTGCAGCTTTATTCTCCTATTCATCTTGCAAGACATCGTTCACATGTCACCCCATCCAGAAAGTCTCTGATGTTGCTTCCAGCATGAAGGGTTCTCTCTCTCTCTTCTGAGCCGCTATTTCTATGTCATGACTCTGCCAAGCACTGGGAGTGGCACAGACTACATGACAATGAATGTTTATTAAAGTGTATAGATTAACATTCCCATTTTCCAGATGAGGTAACTGAGACCCAGAGAGAGAGAGTAACTTACCCAGGGTCACCTCCAACACGCAGACTCCTGACATGATGTCTCTGCTGCTTGTGTCCGTGGTCCTCATGGAAGCGCTTCAGGTATGGTCATCCTCTGCTGTCCCCAGGCCAGCAGGGAGCTGAGCTGTCAACTTCTTCTGAACTCTGGAAGAAGGAGCAGAGGGAGGAGAGAATGCCTGATGCTTCCCTTGGGGCTCACTCAGCCTGAGGGGAGAGCCCCAAACTCTAGTCTCTGGGAGTTGGCAGTTAGTAGTTCCCCAGCTCCCTTCCCCTCCAGGTGTGTTTGGGGCCCTTATCATGTCTTTCTCAGCTCAGTGGAGGGGAAGGCTGGATAGGCTCCCATTCTCCTAGGGTCCATCCTCTCAGTCCTGGCTGCCCCCTCTCCCTTAGGCCCAGAGCCACCCCATCACACGACGAGAACTCTTCTCTCAAGAAAGGCCCCTGGACATGGCCCCAACCTCCTTTGATGACCAGTACACTGGCTGTGCAGCAGCCATGACAGCTGCTCTCCCAGATCTAAACCAAACGGAGTTCCAGGCCAACAAAGTGTATGCTGATGGCTGGGTGCTGGCAAGCAGCCAATGGAAGGAGCGCCAAACCTGGGGTGGGGCCTAAGCCCCACCCAGCTGCCCCCACCGCCCCCTGGCTTCCGAGATGAACACGGGGTGGCCCTCCTGGCCTATACAGCCAACAGCCCCCTGCACAAGGAGTTCAACGCAGCCGTGCGCGAGGCGGGCCGCACCCGGGCCCA
>NW_006441394.1:791058-793802 GCF_000325575.1 Pteropus alecto
TCCTGCTGACCGAGGCCCTGCAGCTGCTGAGCAAGGCCCGGCGATCTCCCCAGTGCCACCAGGTGTTCCGAGGCGTGCATGGCCTGCGCTTCCGGCCAGCAGGCCCTGGTGCCACTGTCCGGCTAGGGGGCTTTGCCTCCGCGTCCCTGCGGAATGTTGCAGCCCAGCAGTTTGGTGAGGAAACTTTCTTCGGCATCTGGACCTGTCTCGGGGCCTCTATCAAGGGCTACTCCTTCTTCCCTGGGGAGGAGGAGGTGCTGATTCCCCCCTTTGAGACCTTCCAGGTGATCAACTCCAGCAGACCCTCCTGGGGCCCCGCCCGCATCTACCTCCGGGCCCTGGGCAAGCAAAGCACATACAACTGCGAGTACATCAAAGGTGAGCAGGGCACATGCAGGTCAGCACCAGTGCAAAAGGTGGACTTGCCACCTGGTTTTCGGGAAATACCTACAGAAACTTTAAAAACAAACCAACAGTGAAGGGCATGCAGTCCTTTCTCCCCACCTTCCACATAAGGGGAGACAGAACTTTCCAAGGTTGAATGCTTCTTGTCCCTGGTGGTGTCTGAGCCACAGATGGCTACTTGCCTGCTGGGAGGCTGACAAGGGTTTCCTAACCAAAGCAGGGGCTTTGGCCATTTGAGGGCCAAACAGACCTGGTCAGGCTTTTCTCTTGGCTGGAAGCTGGAAGGAAATTAATTTCCAGCCACAGTACTGACATCCAGAACACTCTTGCCGGAAATGGGAAGAGCCCCAACTTCAGTTTCTGAGAGAAGTATGTTTATTTTACTGACCAGAAATCCTGTACTGGCATGTGGGGGTGGGGGATGGCGAGCGTGGGGCTGGGGAGACAGCATTTCGATGCTGTGTCCCTAAGTTCTAGTTCAGGCTGTAGCTGGTCTCAGATACTCTTCCTGTCCATTCCCCCAGGCCTGGCCAGAGGAGGAATCATGAGGGTGGGCCCAGTTTTCCAGTCTCCGATGGGGCTGTGGGCTGCTGGTCCTGGCTGAGTGAAGCCCGGGGGCTGGCGAGGCCTGGTTTTCATAGTCAGAGGCAGGCTGTTGGCTGAAACTCTGGACCATATCTAACATAGGAGAAGGTCCAGTGTGGCTTCAGGTCTCACCCTGGAGAGCATCACGAGCGTGCACGAGTTGACAGGTGAGGAAGACATGAAAATAACATATACTAGCTCCTTCTTGGATGGGACAGGCATGGAGAAGGAGAGTGGGTATGGCAGGGAGGCGAAGTTACAGGGCAAGGGAGCAAGAGGAGTACCTAGAATGGGCCCTGGCTTTGAGGGCTGGCTTCCTTCTGACCCCACAGCTTACGGATCAAGTCAAACCTCGGTAAGGGAGGTCACACCATAAGGAAGCAGAACTGGGGGAAAACATACCAGTTTTCCTAGAGCAAGTCATGGATGGCCCACAGGGCCTCTTTCAATCCTGAGAGCTTTGATTCTTTACTGTTTCTTCTCTATAGACAAGCAGTGCAAGTCTGGGCCTTGCCGTCTGGATAACTCAGGTAAGGGCTGCAGGTATCTGTGACAAGGGCTCTGTCCTGGGATGAGCAGTCTGCCTTGGGGTTGGACTCCTCATCTGGATGTTCATGTCATAAGGAAAACACTCTCTTTTAATCAAAAAAAAAAAAAAGGAAACCCTCTAAAGCAGACAGATACCAGTGGGGTTGTTAATCTCTCCCAGAGTATGTATTTATATGTATGGGGCCATAGTCGGGTAAGCGGACACATTGGCCCCCAGTCTCACTGGGATGGCTGATCAGGCCCCAGAGAGATCCAGGCTGCACAGAGGTGATGGAGGGGAGGGCCGCTCCCACAGAGTCTTCCCCAGGCCTTCTCCTCCTTCAGCTGCAGAACCCTCTGTCTCTGTTAGTGCTCCCTCGGATCACCTTCCAAGGTGGAATCCTAGTCCAGGCTCTGTCTTAACTCTCTGACCAATTGTTACCTCTCTGGGCCTCAGTTTCCCTATCTG
This sequence comes from Pteropus alecto, assembly GCF_000325575.1. Lineage (NCBI taxonomy): Eukaryota > Metazoa > Chordata > Mammalia > Chiroptera > Pteropodidae > Pteropus > Pteropus alecto. Next base: position 793,046 of record NW_006441394.1, read on the forward strand.
TATAAGCTAATTGGACTAGATGATCCCCAGGTCACTTACAGCCATGACTTCTCTTCCCTTGAATACCTGCTGTGCCTGGGCCTACATGGACCACTACTTCTCTAGGTGGGAACAGCCTTTCCCAGGCTAACCTACTGAACAGGCCACTCCCACAGAAGTAACCACTGCTGCCCCTCTCCTGTGGGTGCACCCTCCCTCCCTCTGGGATCTGAGAACAGTGGGCAGGAAGGAGCCCCAGCCTCCACTGTGTTCTCACCATTCTCCATGACAGCACCACTCAGAGTTCCAGGAACACCACACCATGAATCTTCACCACGGCTCAGTGGTGTAGGTACTGTCATCATTCTTGTTCTACAGGTAAGGGAACTAAGGCACAGAGAGATGAAGCAACCAGCCCTACACTACACAACAGCTAGTAAGGTGTGGGGTCCAAACACCCTGGCCCTAGAGCCAAACTCTAAACTACCATACCAGGCTGGTCCTGACCTCCCTAGACACCATCTCATCTTATCCTTATTTATCCAAGAATCTATTGGAAGGAGGCACAACAGGGAGTATTACCCTGATTATATGATATGGTAAAGTGAGACCCAGAGACAGAACTGACGTGCCCAAGGTAACAGAGTAAAGTGAGCTAGTGGCAAATCTAGGGCCAGAAGTCAGGTCTCCAGCCCTTAACTTGCTTGAGTTTTGATAATAAAATTTTGAGCACTGGGAAAGTTTAAGATCTCCCTGCGCCTCCCCCCACCCCCGCCCC
>NW_006441394.1:793843-801109 GCF_000325575.1 Pteropus alecto
CGACCCCCTGGCCCACCAGCACCTCTCCTACCAGTGTTTGGGCAAAGGAGCAAAGATCAGCATCGCTAGATCCCATTCAGATCTCTACCCATGCTTTGCCCCGCCCTGCAATGCCTCATTTGTATTCACGGGAGGCCGGGAGAGAGACCTAATAACCTTTGGAAGGAGTACTGGGGCTCTCCTGGTCTTTTAATCTCTGTCTGCCTAACTCCCTAAACTCGTGCTCTTTATCTCTGTGTCCCATCAATGGTGTGCATCAGTCTTTCCAGCTCACTCTGCTTGTTTCTCCTTGTTTCGCTTCTTCGTGTATCCCATTTCACCCCCAAATCTCCCTCTCTGCCTCTGTTTCCCTGCAGCCACAGGTCAGGGGTCCCTTTCTGCACTCTGGTCCCTTTCACTGCTGCTCTGGTTCCTTGTTGGCGGAGCCTTTCCAGAGAGTCCAGACCTCCTCTGATCCACCAGACCCTGAACAGCCCTACCTGCTGCCTCTGCCCTGCACAAGGATGTCAGCCACATGTCTGCTTTAAGTGTGGCCAAGATCTATGGAAACTTCATCTGCAGGAAACTCTGGGACCTTCTCTGGCAGCTGCCAGGCCTGCTGGTGGAGAAATAGGAGAATTTTGGGACTGAACCCTACTCAGGACTCTGGAAGTGAGATGTCGAAGAAAGGTGGGCAGACTCCAGGAGAGGCAACAACTCTCTGGGAGGTATAAGATTAAACTAGTTTGGGGGTGGGGTCATTGAGGAGAAAAGCAGTTGGCCATAGTACTTGCTGGTGTTACTCAAATGCCTCACATGTGCACCTGGAAAGCTCGTATTCACTCTTCCAAGAAGCCTTCTCTGACCTCCCGCACCCTGCTAGGTTAGGGCCCTGCCGTTGTGCTCCCACAGGTCCCGGGGGCTTCTCTACACCACATGTCCATGTTTGTCGCCCATGCCGGACGGTGAGCTTCCTAAGGGCAAGAACTTGGCCTGATGCACAGAGGAGGTACCAGGAAATGTGTGAAAGTCAAAAAAGAACAAATGCCTTGCAAACAGCTGGTCCCCACATTGCTCCTACCTTGGACACTTTAAGCTCTCTGAATGTCAGTGTGTGGGAATGGGGTGGACTGCAGTTAACCCCAGAGGGGAGAGAGCAGGAGAGATGGCAGAGAGCTTTAAGCTTTATGTCCTCTGCCAGAGTCTTGGTCGAATTCCAGGCATTTTTCTTGTCATCAAAGATGTAATTTCTGTTCTGACCCATAAGTCCTAAGGTTTCCGTTTCTAGAGAGACAAACCTGGATCCCCGTCTCCCATTACCATGGGCCCCAAGGGTAAGAGAGGACATCAAGGAGGTACCAGGCACACACTTAATGATGAATTGAGGCTTTGGGGCCAAATCCCTGTGTGGTCTCCTGCTCTGAAAATTAAACCATGAATCTAAATTTCCAGTTCCCTTCTCTGAGCACCTAGGCAGGGACAGGCAAGACCAAGTCCCTATGATAGCAGCCGTTAAGAAAGAACGAGAAGGCAGAAAATATGTCAGTTCTGTTTCTTATATAAGGAAAACAACTCTCTTTTAATCAAAAAAGTAAACCCTCTAAAGCAGACACCTGTGGGGGTTGCTAACCTCTCCCAGAGGACGTATTTACATGTATGGGGAGGGGGGCCACCGGGTGGTCGAGTGAGCTGACACACTTGACTTAAGTGAAAGCTCTTAACACTCAGCACTGAAGTGCAATTTTGTCCCTCCGGGACTGCACTTAGAGTTCCTTCTCTATAGGAATTAGGGAAGTGGCGAGCTCCGGATTTCCCTTAGATGTCAGGGCAGGGGTCCCCAACCTCCAGGCCGATGACCAGTACTGGTCTGTGGTCTCTTAGGAACCAGGTCACACAACAGGAGGTGAGTAGTAAGCGAGCAAAGCTTCATCTGTATTTGCAGCCGCTCCCCAGCCTAGCATCACCGCTTCAGCTCCGACTCAGATCATCAGGCATTAGATTCTCATGGGAGCACTGGTCCCTGGTGCCAAAAAGGTTGGGGACTTCTGTGTTAGGGTATATAGCCAACAAATGCTCCTCGTGGTTTGTGAAGTCAGCAGTACTGACCCTGAGAGGGAATGTCCCAGGCTCTTAGGCACAGTGGGAAGAGACTGAGTGGTCTGAGGGCCAAGAAAACCACCTGTCCTTTGCATCTCTGTCTGGAGGTGCTGTGGCTTCAGCAGACTCCTGGGACTCACAGGGCCTGTACCAGCACCAGGAGGCTCATGACCAGGGCCATGGAGAAAAAAATGCCCAGGAAGAAGCGGTCCATCACACGGGCCAGGCGCTTCCAGTCCTCATGGCGGCGCTGGGCAGCTCGGTGGCTGCGGAAGGTGCTGGCAATGGTGGCTACATGACGCAATAGAGCTTCCTGATGGCACAGACACCGCGGCTCATGGCAAGGGCCTGCTGGCAGGCCTGCCCCTCCCTTAGGAGGCTGGGGACTGGGAGGTGACTTGGGTGGTCTAGACTGCCCACAGGGCTCCCCTCGTTCCCGTACACACAGGCCCCGTGCCAGGTGTCCGAGGAGGAAAGCCCGAGCCCAGGCTGGCACTGGGCGGGCAGTGGGACCACAGTAATGCAGGTTCATGACAAGGATAGTGAGTGCTGTGGAGAAGGTGACCATGGTCATGGTGGCCATGTAGTATTTCCCTGCAAGAGAAAGAATGAGGTGGGACCCACAACAAGAACTCAGGGGGCCTGAGCTTCCCAGCAGCCTCAGCACAAACAGGAATGAGCTCACCCACCATGAGACTCTCAGGATCCTCCACACCCAATGGATGAAAGTGGAAGGTCTCCCCTGCCCTCATTCCCACAAGTGGGTTCTCAGAAGCTATTTACTCCCTAATTGTTCCCTTCACTGCATTTACCCACAACCCATAAAAGTCACCCTCTCAAATAGTATGGCCATGACATGGGGCAACTAACTGACTGATCCTTTCAGTACAACCGGGATAACAACAGAACTTACCTTGCAGATCTGTGGGGATGCTTACCTGAGTTAATAAAGATCAAGGGCTTAGGAAAGTGCCTGGCACGCGGTGAGCACTCATTGTGTTTTGCCTGTTATTACAATCCTGAGGACATCGACCTTCCTCCCTCAAGTCCTTGAGAAAAGACCTACTCGCTTCTCAGCCCCCTCCGGTGAGGAGAGGGTGTCCTCCCTAGAAGGGGCCTACTCCTTTCCTCTCAATTTTAGAGTGAGGTATGCTCCCAGGACGCCCCCAACACACACACCCCGAAGGTGGGGGGCACTCTGCTGATCCAAGCCCCGCCCCTGCAAAGATGGGGACCCGCATGCGTCAGCGAAAGTGGGGCAGTCTCAGGGAGGGGACAGGCTCTCCCCCAATCTTCCTGCGTCCCCACAGGCACTCCCACCCTGGAGCGTTCCTCGGCCACTCACGCCCACTCACCGATGAGTGGCACACTCTCTGCTGGTGGCATGCTCTCAGCCAGGAGCAGCTGGAAGACCGTGAGCGCCAGCAGCACGGTGACGCCGAGGGATACCTTCTCTCCCGAGTCGGCAGGCAGGTGGAAGGCAAGCGGCGCGAGCAGCGAGATGAGCACGCAGGGCAGCAGCAGGTTGCACACGTAGGCAGCAGCGCGGCGGCGCAGCAGCAGTGTGAAAGTCACGTCTGGGTAGGGCTCCGAGCAGCAGCCGTAGGTGAGCACGCGCCGCCGCGCTGGCATGCCCAACACGCGCCACTCCACGTTCTCCACGAAGTCGGCCAGGCTGGCCCCGTTGCCCCGCGGCTGCACGTCCAGCTGGTGCCCGCCGTGCGTCCACGAGCCAAAAGTCAGGCCGCAGCGCTGTGCATCGAACGGGAAGGCCGACACATCCACGTGGCACGAACTGCGCGTGATGGCCGGAGCGTCCCAGCGCACAGAGCCGTCGTGCCGCAGAACCACGTTGGTGATGGCCGAGGCCGGAGGCTGTGCGTCAGCCCTGCGGGAGGCGGGTGGGGACCCCTTGAAGTGGCTACTGCCTGCGGAGCAGCTCTGGAACCACCGCAGAGCCAGACGCATGGAGAAGCTCTGTGACTACAAGTAATCCCATGGCCAGATTGCCTCCTCATGGAGGGTAGACTGTGCCCTGCGGAGTGCCCTCTGCGCTTTTGGAGGCCAAAAGGGGAAGCACCTGAAGAAGGGCCTGGAAAGGATACAGATCTAGCCTAGGGCAGCTTAAAAAATTCCTCTGCAAAAGTTGGCACCTGGCCGCACCGTGACTTCTCTTGGGTATCATCTACAAAGCTTGTAAAGGAGCCCCCCGGAAAATACACAGAGCCGTGTGATGTCTGGGAAACCCGGAACTGGCTTAGGCTGCATAAAGGGATGCTCCAGAAGGCTAGGCCCAGAAGGAAATCCCTATGCGGGCCCTTGGAGAGCCCTGAGAGTCAGAGCCCACCTGGAAGGGCGGAGTGTGCCATGAAGAGGCACTTGCGCCCCAGAACCCTCTCTGTGAGAGATACAGAACTGGCCCTGGACTGAACAGTGGGTTCCTAGGAGACATTCAGCATGGGTTGTCTTGGGACAGCCTAAAGTAGGGGTACCATGGAGGACCTGTGAAGGAGCTGGCCCCGCATCAGGCCCTTGCCATGAGCCACAATTTCTGTGCCATCAGAAAGCCCTACTGCACCATGTAGCCACTACCGCTAATACTTTTCTGCCAGATTAGAAGGGTCCTGGGGGAAGGCTGGGGTAGCATAGCACCCTGGTCAGGTGGGGGATGAGAAATAAGTGCATTCTCAGAGCCAAGGGCAACTCTAGGGACAGTTAACGGTGGGGGGAGGGGCAAGCAGGCAGTACTTGTTATAGAGTACGATGTCTGGCCGCCACACGAGACTGCTGGGGATGCGGATGGCATCCAGGCCACCATAGTCATCAGGGTCCCACCGTAGGTAAGCATCTGCCCACTCCTGTCGGATCCACAGGTACAGGGTCAGCACTTGGTTGCGTTCATCCTAGTTGGGAGCAGGGAGTAGGCACAGATATGGACACATGTACCTGCATATCTTTCCCTGAGCGTGCACACTCACCTACAGAGTTCTGGGCAGCACACACAAACCCAACTTGCCCATACAGCCAGTTCCCACCCACGGCTTGTTGTGACTTTGGCTGTTTCTTCTCTGGGCTTCAGCATCCTCAGGGATTCAAGTGTGCAAAGTGTTGGGCACACCATGGACACCCAACAGTTAGTATTCAATAATAAGTAGCTGTTACTTTTAATATTAATGTTTACAGAAAAGAATTATTTGGAGAATAATCCCAGTCTCTCACCCCCAAATTCCTTGACACTGTTCCCAGCACACTCCACAGTTATACAACAATCATAACGCACCATGTCGATGATCTGGGACAAGGTCACCTCCAGGGTTACATTCAGAGCCTGGTCTGTGTCCGCCACAGGTCTCAGGGCACTTGTGTAGTTGGCAAAAAGGTCACGAAACAGCTTGTAGGCCAGCCTGCCCTCAGCTCCCAAGCACTCTGGGGAATCAGTAAGTAGGGCTGTCCATCTGACGCCCTAGTCCAGGAACCTCTGCTCACACCCCCCACCCCCTCAAAGTAGGAGCTGTCACCTGCTCCACTATCTCACAGCCATCTGACTGGTTCTCTTGCTGTCTACCCTCTGTCCCTCTAGCTGCAAGTCTAGTTTCTCCTTGGCCTGCCTCCAGAGATGAATGAGGTAAAGGTGGTAGAGTGACTTGGTACTATCTTCAGAAACAAGGCTGACGGGTTTCTTCCTTTCCCTTCCCCTTCCCTTCCCAAGGACCTGGATTCTGCCTGCCCTGCCACAAATGCTAGAGGGACCCAAATAGGCCACAAGAGTCCCAACTCTCACCCAGGCACTTGAACCCTATTGCTTCAAAGCTTCTGACACTATGAGCCAGTCCCTTCTTTTGAAAACCTACTCTTCCCTAGGCTTTTGTGATAAATCACACTCTCCTCAGTCTCTCACTTAAGTGTTACTCCCCAGAATCCATTTTTCTTCTGAGCTCCACTCCTGAATGTCCTATAGGCACCTTAAACTCTGTAGTTGCAAAACAGGAATTCATTTCTTCTCCCCATTATCTGAAACCTGCTCCTTATTTGGTGTTCCCCATCTCAGCAAACGGCAGCCCTCAGTTAGCTGGAAATCTGGGAAATCTGGGAATTATTGCTCCCTTCTCCTCTCCCTCCCCCGCCCGCCCCCCCCTGCAAACCAGTGCCCAAATCCTGTCAATCATAACGCTGAACATCTTGAATGTTTAATCGCCTCTCCAGCTCACGCCTCTTCCTCCTTCACAGGGACTATGGCAGTAGCAGCCTTCTCACGGCTCCCCTTGCCTAAGGCTCAGCCTCTAAACACTTCTGAGAGATCACGCTTTTAAATATGCAAATTTGACCAAGCCAGTAATTGCTTAAAACCATTCAATGGCTCCTCATTGCCCACTGGATAAAGCCCCAACTCAGTCTGGCATTCAAGTCCCCTCTGGTCTGGCCCTCTGGCTTTTCCAACCCTATTTCTGGGAGCTGCCCTCTCACCGCTTCTACCCTAGCCAGGCAAATCTGCTTTCACTCTCTTCTGCATCACCCTCGCCAGGCCCCCACTTAACTCGTTCCCAGCACAGGTACTGAAGAGAGAAATGAAGAGCATGTGGAGAGAGATTGGGGGAGGATGGGAATAGCAGCAATACCCAGAGAGGCTGGCTTATTAAGCGTCATACCTGGAAGGTGTGGGAGCAGGAGCAGAAGGCCGGAGACAGAGAAGCCAAGGCTGAGGTGGTGCTTGCCTGGCCCCATGGCCTTGCTACCGCAAGAGGCAGGGCAGAACTCTGGATGTGAGCCTCCCGGCCCAACCTGGGCCAGTATCAGGCCCTGCTGTCAAGGATGGTGTGGACAATACCTGGAAGTTAGCAGTAAGACAGATCTCTGCTGGGTTTAGCTACGCTCTAGGGAGCCCTGTGGGCTTTCTGGTGATCTGACTCTCCTTTTTTGTACCTGGCCTCGGATTTTAGTACTCGGTCCTTTGCATCTGCTGTTTCTCCTTCTTTGCTGGTCCTTGCCTCTCTGGCCTCTGCCTCTGTCCTTTTCTCTGCTACTGCCACCGCATTTACTCCTCACTCGGCCTCTCTGTTTCCTTCTGTTTTTCCCTCTGTAACTCTTTCTTAGTCTCTCTTGGCTTCCCTGTCTCGATCTTCCTCTTTCTGCTCTCCAGTTCTCCTCCTGTCTCAGCCCCTCTGAGTTCCTGGCTCCATTCCCCATACCTGA
>NW_006441394.1:801182-834962 GCF_000325575.1 Pteropus alecto
GACTCCATCAGACCTGAGCCCTCTGAAGCACAGGACAGCAGGCCCCTCTCACTGGCTCTTTTCATTAGCTTAATTACAACGTCTGGACACCTGTGCCCATGGGAACAGAGCAACTGAAACTGACACCTCAAGTCACTGGGACCTGAATTATTTAACTTCTGTAAAGCAGCACCTAGGCTCCGCTCAGGCCAAGCCTGAGGGGTTAAAGGGTAAAGAGATGCCAGTGTGAGAATCTGCAGGATATTGGGGCTTAAGGGTGAGAGGGGCCGGGCCGTCATATGGATGATAACTGTCCTCCCAGCTCTGCCACCACTGCTGAATTCTGGACCCTCCCTTTACACTGTCAACTCTCCCTCCAGGTGCTTGTTGCCAAGTGAGTTCTCTGCTACTGGTAGGAGTAAAGCTGAGCCTCACGCTGTTTCAAGTGACCCCACAAAGCAGGAGATGCAGCCCACATCCTCACCTCCAAGCCCCCACAGCCATCCCCATAGGAGCATCAGTGTTTTTCCCATGCCTGCACACCATGAGCTATACTGACGAGCAGGGAAAACACAGGTTTTATGGTCACTTTCAGCTGTGTTAGGAGCAGTCTGACGGATGTAAGATGCTGAAACTCTGGGTTTCAGCTTTCTCAAACAGGATAATAGGATTAACAGTCCTCATTTCAAAAGTTATAAGGATTAACCGAGACCACGCAATAATATAAGGCAAGCACCTAGCACTTTGCACTTAGCAATTTGCACTATGGGTCCAGTGAGTTGGTCAGGATATTTTCAGAAACACACACTTAAGATTCACAAGCCCCAGCCCCTGGCAACCACCATTCTATTTTCTTTATGATTTTGACTGCATACCTCATACAGTATTTGTCTTTTTGTGACTGGCTTATTTCACTTCATGTAATGTCCTTAAGGTTCATCCATGTTATGGCATATGTCAGAATTTCCTTCCTTTTTAAGGCTGAATAATATTCTATTGTATTTATTTACCATGTTTTGATTATCCACTCATCCCTTGATGGTCACTTAGGTTGCTTCCACATATTAGCTAGTGCAAATATGCTGTGAACATGGGTGTACAAATACCTCTTTGAGACTCTGCTTTCAGTTCTTTTGAGTGTATACCCTGAAGTGGAATTACTGGATCATATGGTAATGCTATTTTTAACTTTTTGAAGAATCTCCATACCATTTTCCACAGCAGGTATACCTTTTTACATTCCCGCCAGCAATGCACAGGGGTTCCAATTTCTCCACATCCTCACCAACATTTATTTTAATTTAATTTTTTTTGATAGCAGCCATTCTAAAGGGTGGAGGGTGGTATCTCATTGTAGTTTTGATTTCCATTTCCCTAATAATTAGTGATGTTGAACATCTTTTCATGTGCTTATTGACCATTTGTATATCTTCTTTGGAGAAATGTCTATTCAAAGCCTTTGTCCAGTTATTGAATTCTTTTTTTGTTGTTGAATTCTAGGACTTTTTATATTCTAGATACCAATCCCTTATCAGATACATAATTTACAAGTATTTTCTCCATTCTCTGAGTTGCCTTATACTCAGCTGTGTCTTTTGATGAACGAAATTTTTAAAATTTCATGTAGTCCAATTTGTCTACTTTTTCTTTTGTTGCCTGCACTTTTGGCATATCCAAGAAATCATTGCCAAATTCAATGCTGTGAAGCTTTTGTCCTACATTTTCTTCTAAAATTTTAGATTTAGGTCTTACGTTTAAGTCTTTGTCCTATTTTGACTTAATTTTTGTATATGGTGTTAGGTAAGGGTCCCACTTCATTTCCATGCATGTGGATATCCAGTTTACCCACCACCATTTGTTGAAAAGACTGTCCTTTCTTCCATTAAACAGTTTTGGCACCCTTATGAAAAATCACTTGACCATATATGCAAGGATTTTATTCCTGGGCTCTCTATTCTATTTCTATTTCTAGTCTGTGTCGTCTGTATGCCAGTACTGCAGTTTTGATTTTTATAGCTTTGTAGTAAATTTTGAAATCGGGAAGTGTGAATCCTCCAACTTTGCTCTTCTTTTCCAAATTGTTTTGACTGTTTGGGGTTCTTTGAGATTCTATGAATTTTAGGATGGATTTTCTATTTCTGAAAAAAAAAAAATGCCATTGGTGTTTTATTAAGGATTGCATTAAATCTGTGGATTGTTTTGGATTGTATAGACATCTTAATGTGTTCCAATTCATGAACATGAGATGTCTTTCCATTTGTGTCTTCTTTATTTTGTAGTTTTCAGTGTACATGTCTTTGGCTCTTTGCTTGTTTATTCCTAGATATTTTATTCTTTTTGATGCTATTGTAAGTGGAATTGCTTTTCTAATTTCCTTTCCATTGTTAGTGTATAGAAATGCAACTGATTTTTGTATATTGATTTTGTATCCTGATACTTTACTGAATTCATCTATTAGTTCTAGCTGTGTGTGTGTGTATGTGTGTATGTGTAATCTTTAGTTTTCTACATATAAAATCATATTATCTGCAAACACAGATAATTTTATTTCTTCCTTTTGGAGGTCTTTTATTTGTCTTCCTGCCCTAATTGCCCTGGCTAGAACTTTGAGTACTATGTCGAATGGAAATGGTGAAAGCAGACATCCTTGCCTTGTCACGCACAGTCTTTTCTTCAGCGGCCTCCTCTAATCCAGCTGTTTTTAGTTTCACCTCTGGGTGGTAGTCATCATCTCATTGGAAGGTACAGCTGATGTGACATTTTCTTCTATTATTTTCCTTTCTACTTCTTGCTTCAATTTTCCTGCAGGTGCTTTTCCAATAATTCAGCCTGCCTGTTTTGCTCCTTTTACAGTTTTTTCTTTTTGTTTTTATAATTTTTTCCTATAGGTTTTTGCTGTCAAGGCATACTCACTGCTTTCTGCCTCCATTCTTCTCACATATGCATCATCCACACAAACCAAGATGTTTTCTGGATTTATGTCAGTATGAATGATCTTGCACTTACTGTGTAGATAATTTAACCCCTAGAGGATCTGTTGAATGATACTCTTCACACAATGAACTGGAAGGCTTTGATAATTGGACTTGATGATCCACCTGAGAAGATGGTGGCCAAGCACTTCAAAGACCATGCAGACATATATTACATTCATGCCTGAAATCTTGAAGTCATCCATTAGCTGTACTACCACGTCTTTATTTGGGTCACTGGGATCACTTTCTCTAACATATTTAAACAATTTTATTTCATCTAAGGCTGTCCCTGTATAATGTTGGGCACTTTTTAGAACGTTCATTGCAACAAATCTTTTCCCCTGCATATCCCAGCACAGCCAAACAGTAGAGAAGTGTTCCCTAATAACAAACATGATACCAACCTTGAAGAGGTCTTCAATTTTCACTGGATGGTAGCCACCTTTGCAGTAGTCCATGGGGTCCTCCTCATCATCATCTGAACCCAGGATCTCCTCGTCCAGCTCTGGGGGTGTAGGGTCTGGCAGAGGTGGCAGCGGAGGAACTAAGGGGGCTTCCTGTTGAGGCTCCAGCCTTTCCGAAGAGGACAGCTTGTCAGAGCTGACATCAGCAGCTCAATCTTCTGCTTTATATCAGCTCTCAACAATGGGCTGCAGCTTAACATTTCTGTGCCTCAGCTCATTTTTCAGATGTTTCTCTTTTTGGCCCCTGCTTTCAGGCCTTAATGGCCACTACTTTTGGGGAGCTCATTCTGAGGAAAGAGGACGGCAGCAGGGAGTAGGTTGGAAGGGGGAGTCGTGACGATGATGGTGGCGGTGGCAGTGACTAGTGGAGGCGACACGGAATTGAGGGGAGCAACCCAAGGTGCAGCCTCCACTCTGCCAGCCCAGAGAAGGCCCCTCCTCTTCAAATTTTTGGAAAAGTTTGAGGACTGGTATTCTTAAAATGTTTGGTAGAATTCACCAGTGAGCCATTAGGTCCTGGGCTTTTGTCAGGTTTTTTGTTTTTTTTTTTACTGATTCAATCTCCTTACTAGTTATAGGTCTATTCACTTTCTATTTCTTTGTTATTTAATTATGGTAGGTTTTATGTTCTAAGAATTTGTCCATTTCATCAAAGTTATCTAATTTGTTGGTGTACAGCAGTTCATAGTATTGCTTTAAAATCCTTATTTTTGCAGAATCTGTACATTCCCCACTTTAATTTCTGATTTTAGAAATTTGAGGTTTTAGTGTGTCTAACTAAAGGTTTGCCAATTCTGATCTTTTCAAAAGAACCAACTTTTGTTTTCATTTTCTCAATTGCTTTTCTATTTTCTTATTTCATATATCTCTGTTCTAATCTTTATTATTGCCTGTCTTTTGTTAGCTTTGGGTTTAGTTTGTTCTTCCTTTTCTAGTTCCTGAAGTTATAAAGTTAGATTGATTTGAGCTCATTCTTGTTTTTTAATGTAAGCATTATAGGTATAAATTTCTCCCCTACTACCAACTTTCACTATGTTCCATACATTTTGGTGTGTTTTCGTTTTCATTAATGTTTATGTATTTTCTAATTTCCCTTGTGGTTTTGTCTTTGATCCTTGGTTATGTTGCTTAATTTCCACAAATGTGTGAATTTTCCAGTTTTACTTCTGTTGTAGATTTCTAACTTCATCCTGTTGTGGTCAGAGATGATACTTTACATGATACCTACCTTTTAAAATGAGATTTCATTTGTGGCCTAACATATGGGTAACCTGGAGAAATGTCCCATGTGCACTTGGAAATAATGTGTATGGTATTGTTCAGCAGAGTACTCTATATGTCTGTTAGATATAATTTATTGTGTTAAGTTCTCAATTTCCTTCTGTCTGGTTGTTGTATGCATTATTGAGAGTGGTGTGTTTCCAACTATTATTGTAGAGGTCTATTTCTCCCTTCAATTCTGTCCATTTTTGCTTCGTATATTTTGCTAATGTCATTAGGTATGTAAATGTTTGTAATTGTTATATATTCTTGTTATGACATTTTGCATTCCCACAACCAAAATAAAACAAAACAAAAAACTAAATAGTACTCATTAGCCTCCTTTCATCCCTCTCAAAAACAGCTCTGTGAAGCAGCAACATCAGTGATCATTATTCCCTTTACACAATGAAAACCGATAAATTAGAAAGGTAAAGTATGGTCTAAGGTTTAAAAACAAAACCCCCAGAGCAGAAGAGCAAGGAAGCTTTGAATGCTAAGTATATATGCCATGGGCAATCTGAGAACCCCTCCTCAATCCCTCATCAAGAATCATGACTGGTTCTGGTTTACTGCTTCTATCTTTTTGTTGAGGCTTTCGCTGAGTTTATTTATTTTCTCTAAGTTCATTGTAACCAGTATTTTGAACTCTATATTTGGTAAATTGCTTATCTCCATTTCATTTAGGTTTGTTTTGTTTTTGTTTTTTTTTTTTAGTTTTGTCCTGTTCTTTCATTTGGGACTTTTTTCTTCATCTCTTCATTTTGGCAGGAAAATAAAGATCATTTATTTATATATATATATATTTTTAATAAAAACCTTTACATAATTTTCATGCATAAAGGCCCAGGAGTGGCCATGTTGTCTGTCTGTGACAGTCCTAACACTAGTTGTCTCAGGCTGTTTACCTGGGGCTCCCCATAGCTGGCAGCAGTCTAACAAAGGCCCTCTGCCTGACCCAGAAGCCAAGCTCCTTGCCTGCCTCAATGATGGTTTTATCTTCTGGAATTGTAGATGGAGGGTGGGGGATGATTAGGGCTAGAACGGAGGGGACAGGGAGGGCTACCCAATCTGCTATGTTTTATCGAAACTCTTGAGGCAAATCCAGACAGGAGGCCCAGTAAGATGACTGAAAACCAGGGACCAAACAATTCTAGGAGCTTCCCAGAGACATGAGATCTGTGACCAAGGGTTCCTGCACATGGTAGTAGGGAAGCTTTGGTGTTCACGAAACCTTCAAGGCAGGAACAAACAAGTCTTGAAGACCCACCTTTCCACGGCAGGCATTCATTTCTACCCTAAATGAGTCAGAAAGACCCTGTTCTGCTTCCTCAGTCCAACCCTCTTTTGACTCTAAAACTCAGTGTTAAGCCATCAATCTACTTTAAAAAACAGATTCTCCTTCCTTCTGTGGACAGTTCATCTGTTAAGGAAGGACAGTCGTAGGTCAACACATTTGTCCCATCATCTGTCTCATTCCTAAAGAGTCCTAGTATAAAAGGGCTGGAGCAGGAGTAGAGTAGCAGGTTGGCATGGAGGGTCACAGATCCAGAATGGATGAAGGCGGAAAAGGATTCTCTGGTTCTTTAGGGGAATTATGCCAAAGATGCTTTATTGACTAATTTTAAAAAGAAAAAAATGAATTGTCTTAAGGATGGTAAAAAGAGACTTGCCACCTTTTTTCTATTCCAAAAGCCCTTACACTATGTTCTGTATTAAGGAAAGCCCTGAATAACTGAAGGATGCTGCATGGGGCAGCAGGAAGAAAGGGTAGATTCCACAGACAACCCAGAGAATGGCAAACACTGCCAATCAACTCAATGCAGGGGACCTGTGTGTGGTGAGTGTGAATGAGCATGTGAGTGTGATGGGAGGAGCCTGGGGCTCACTGGCTCCCAACAGTCAGTTCTCGAAGGTAGGACTGTGTGAGGCTGCGCAGTTCCTCCAAGGCATAGTCCTCAGGCATGGGAAGCCGGCCAATGTGAGGAGCCAACAGGCGCAAAGGGACTCGCTGAGGGTCTGGCGTTGAGTCAGAAGTTGCATCAGGGGCATGCTGAAGGCTCAGTACCACCCGCAGCAGGTTGGCTACACGTTTGGCCATGTCTGGAGAAAAAAATGGAATGAGAACCAAGAATGAAAGGTGGGGAATTGTGGGCCAGTAGGGCAAGTAGGCTGGAAGTAGGGAGAGGTGAGAGGCTTACCTGACTGAGCTAGGCGATCCTTGGCATTGTAACACTGAATTTGCTCTATCCGGTTGCAGAGTGAGGTCACTTTGATATGTAACTGCTCCAACTCATAACCTGAGCAATCCACCTACGAAGAAGCAGAGAAACTAAATGAGGTCAAGAGGAACTCCTATCACCAGTCTTACCCATAGACCGACTATGCAAAACTCTGAAACAACAGTAAGGTGAGGGAGGGGAAACCCAAGAAGCTGGCCAGTAGTGCCATGTCATTACCATCCTGCCTAGTCACTGAGGGCAAGTTACAACCTTAGCTGTAATTCACAGAGGAAAGTAATATCGTGTACAGAGCCTTGGATTGGGCAAATCTTGAGACCAACATTCAAATCATGTAACTAGCAAGCTTTAGCACCAAAAATCTACATAAATCTAGGTTCAGAAAGATGGTATGACTTTTTAAGAGCATAGTTAATAAGAGGTATGGCTCAAACTAGCATTTAATTTAGGTCTCCTGACTTCAAGTTCATAACCCTCTTCTCACCATACAGCCTCTCCCTATGTATTGTGATCCAATCTTATGGCTTCTATAACAATCGATGTGTTGATGATTATTCAATCTTTATATCTAGCTTAATATCCGGTCTTCCATTCCCTTTGTCAGGGCCATTGCCTAGCTCAGGTTACCATTCCTTCTCAGTTGAAATATCATAAGAGTTTGATCATAATCTTCAGTGTCATCCCTTCTACATCCTTTTTCCTACCATACTGTAACCAAAGTAATCTTTCTAAAAAACCAGCCTATGTTTTTATTAATAACTTACATTGTGAATACTTTCCAGTAGCACCTCATCTTTGTCTCATGACTTTCGGTTATCCCTCCTCTCTCAAACTCTGATATTAAACTACCTACCTACTAAGTTTCCATCACTTCTTCCTCCTCCAAATGGCTCACTCAACCCTTCCAAGAAGTATCTTTTATTAAATCCACTTTTTGGGGGGCTTTGCAGAGTCTACAGAAGTATATTATTCTTTCATCTCCAGAATCCAGTTTTTAACCTGACTTTAACCTGACTTTAAAAGGTGGTAAATAAGGTAAGACAAGGTCTTGCTCTCAGGAAACTTACAGAAAATAAAGAAATGATATCAGATAGTAATAAATCCTCCTGCTGCACTGACAGTGCTATCTCTAGCCAATGAGTTTTTCAAGTTGTTGCTCTGGCCTTTTGAGGTCTCTGTGGCTTTAAGGGTCAGGGAAAAGGAAAACGAACCAGTGATTTAAGGAACTCGGGTACCTGTTGTATATGGTGGAGCATTTCAAGGACCTGAATATAATCTAGGTAAACAAGGCCAGATGTTTCCCAGTCCTGGATCAGGCTGCTGCGCTCTGGAGGTGCCAGGTCTTCCAAGAATCCCTTCAGGTAGTCATAATTCTCATTAATGATGGCATCTGAAGAACAAAACATTGAGCACTATGTCTGCACAAGTATATGGTTCCCAAAAGTGCAGAGAAAGGACATGGCAGAAATCCAAGACAGGAAGGAAAGGGAAATAATGTTGGGTCAGACTTGAGAATTTCAAGTAGATATTTTGAAATTCTATTAAAAAATTTGAAGAATTTCTGACTTCAGTTACCTAAACAGATTTCTGGTGTTGTTGAATAAAATTCCCTAAATAAACAAAAAGCTTAACATAATTAGCACACGACAAGAATATTCCTGGCTAATAATAATGTAACAATTTTGCTATCTACCCCTCTCCTCTAGCCTCTCATCCTGGCCAAGCCTCTTCTGCACAGAGAGCTTACACAAAGTGTAATCTGATTCACTGATTCACACCTGCCACGTCCCATACTGAGAATCATCTCTGGCATGATTCATTGTGGGGTTCAGAGGTTGGAAGAATTTGGGGTGATTCCAGGAGACACAGGCCTGAGTGAAGCACTCACCAGAAGCTAAATGTCGTATGACGAGTTTGTGGCAGCGATTCCAGTGCCCAGCTTTAAATAAATAGAGGGCCTCCAAATGCTTGTCGGATTCCATGTGTGCTCGCACTGCTTTGGCCTCGTGAATCCATTCGGCAGGCACACAAAGCTTCTGGGTCAAGAAAGTCTCCTTAGCCCAAGATTCAGGGGTCTCCAACAGTTGGCAGTGCCGGGTAAGCAACTCACGAACAGCCTTCTCACGCATGCTGTCAGAAGAGATAAGGTGGAATAAATCTCAGCCTCTTTGGTGGAGAAGGCTGTCTCAGACGGCTTACACTGGCCCTGGGGGCAGTCCTTCCCACTGCAGGACTTGACCCTGAATGGATCACCTCAAACTTCACTAAAAAAAATCAAAAGCCATCACACCAGCATTTGTTTTTTAAACAAAACAGAATATCAAGTATCTATGCACACTATATTTTCATGGTCAAAAAAGTCTGAGGTTAGGGAAGGTTGCCACTGCCCAGAAGAGGCTTTCCCTAGCTAGGATCTCTCCTTTAACTTCTTTTCTAGTAATAGGAGATAAAAGACTGGGATAGGGGAATTCTATATTTCATAGAGCAGTCCTCTGCAGTTCATTCCTAATTTTTCCCCTTCCCTTACTCTCACATACATGGTCTGTACAAATAAGCAAAACAACTGCAAGTCTCTTCCAGGTCCTTGTTTCCTTCCTCAAAGCCACTAACCTTCCTAATTCATTTTCTCTCTACCTCTACATTTAGGCTAAACTCACCCTGCTTTCGAGGCCTCTTAAGGAGAGTCCTTTTCTGTCTGGGTGAAAGGACCAGCCATTTTAATTTCAGACAAAAAGTATTCTCATTTGAGATTCTTTTCTGAACTCCTAAGTCTCTCATAACTGCCTCCATACATTCTTTTTTCCCCAGCAAAAAGGATCTGCTTCTCCACAGCCAATTCTAAATCCTCAGTCATCCAATCAGCCCACCATTTATCATGTAAAATAAACTAAAAAAAAAAAAAAAAAAAAAAAAAAAAAAAGTCTGGGGTCATTTTGCTTCCTGAAAAAGAGAAAAGAAATTCCTTAAAGGGAAGGCTGTGCTAGATGTTATATACTCTGACTGCTTTAATACCACTATCGCCTTTGAATAGGTATTAGTGTTATGATTTACGAATTAAAAAATTGAGGCTTGGAGAATATCTTTACCCAAAGTCAAATGTGAGTAAGCTTTACTCCAGGGTCAAAGTGAATACATAGTAGATCCAGAATTTAAGCAGGTCTGACTACAAAACTCAACTTCTTTCCATGCCATACAACATGACAGATAGCGCAATATAGTGATTAAGACTACAGACTCTTGGGCGTTTTGAGTTGGAAGCCTCCTCTGCTATTTACTAGCAATAAGACTTTGAGCAAAAGTTACTCAAATCTTGCTGTGCCTTGGGTTGCTCATCGGTAAAACAGACAATAACAGTGCCTATCACATAGGTTCATTATGAGCATTAAATGAGTGAACATATGCAAAGTACTTACAACAGATTATAAATATATATAAAAGAACTATATGACAAAATATATAGATTCTCTTTCAGGAAAGAGAATCAAACATTATCCACATAAGGATGTACTGGTACATACAATACTATCACACTTGAGGGGTGGAGGTTGGTGGATGGAAAGAAGGCCAGAGATGGAGAAAGCCAGTAGACAAAGATAAAGCAGGGGCCCTCCCTGCCAAACCATTGCTTCACTCCACAGATCCACTGAGGCAGCTCAGCCAACATTATTTCTGCATACAGTAGTTCTCCCTTAACTGAGGGGAATATGTTCGAAGACCTCCAGTGGATGGCTAAAACTGAAGAAACTGAACCCTATACATATATACACTACACACACACACACACAGTTTTTTTCCTATACATACATACATATGATAAAGCTTAATTTACAAATAAGGCACAGTAAGAGATTAACTAATAAAATAGAACAATTTTCAAAATATACTGTAATAAAAGTTATGTGAATGTGCCTCTCTCAAAATACCTATTCTAATGTACTAACTCACCTTTTCAACTGAAAAGAAGCACTTTACAGCTTCTCTTTGACATTACCCAAATTGTCACCATCACTGCTCCTGCACTTTGGGGCCGTTAAGTAAAAAAAAAAAACGCTTACTTGAATACAAGCACTGTTATACGACAGTTAATTGAATAACCAAGATAGCTACTGAGTGACTAACAGGTGAGTAGTGTACATAGTGTGGATACGCTAGACAAAGGGATGACTCTTGACCTAGGCAGGATGGAGTTCGACGGCAAGAGATTTCATCATGCTACTCAAAACAGCATGTAATTTAAAACTTATGAACTGTTTATTTCTGGAATTTTCCATTTTATATTTTCAGACTGTGGCTGACCACAGGTAACTGAAACTGCAGAAAATGAAACTACAGATAACGGGGAACTACTGTAGTTCTAAACATGCCACATACAAGTCAATCTGTGCCTAAATTAATGGGATTCCTCCATCTAGCCATATCCTTCCCTTTCCACTTAATCATTTCCTATTCCAATTTTATAGGTTCTTTGAATCTTATATCTCTAGAAAGATTCACAGAGATTTTGCAGTTCACAGAGATCTCTTCTTCCTTCTCAGACAACTGAGAAGCCTTATGATAAAGAGCATAATTTGGCACTCAAAGGCAGTCTCATTTCTAACTTGTCTGCATGAATACAGAGATAGTCATGGATTCTGGTTGAACTGTCTTCAAGTTTATCACAAGGCTGGACCCCCAAATACATTCTAAACACTTACCTGCTGAGCTGAACCCTAAGAGACTGATTCCTTTAGCATTGCCCTGTAGCTCTAGATGCATTCAGTGGGTTCAATGAATTCTCACTCACCTGGAATTGTCAATGTGCAGGAAGACAAAGACGGCCCACTCCCAGAGCCCCTCACTTTCCAGTTGGCCAGCATAACTGGCCTGCAGCACACCCTCACACTGCTCTGAGAGATGTGTGTAGTTAAGAGCCCGCAGCACTTCCCACAAGTGCCAGCTCAGACGGTAGTCCAAAGGATCTGCTGTTATGCTTCGAGGCTCCAGCAGCTGGTTGAGATCATAATGTCTGCAAAAGAGAATATGCTGGCGGTTACCATATCCAGCCAGCAGACTACCTGCACTATATGTCAACTGTTCTGGTTATGGCTTAGAAGAGGAGTGAGTCCCCAACCCCCAGGCCATGGACTGGTACTGGTCCATGGCCTATTAGGAACCAGGCCGCACAACAGGAGGTGAGTGGCAGGTGAGTGAGAGCAGCTTTGTCTGTAGCATCACCGCCTCAGCTCCATCTCAGATCATTATGCATTAGATTCTTGTAGGAGCACCAGTCCCTGATGCCAAAAAGGTTGGGGACTGCTATTTAAAAGACAAAAAGGTACATAGGCAACTGAGAGCAGAAGCATTACAGTCTCACAGTCTTCTTTTCAGACTGTGTTGTATCAATCTACCTCTAGGTTCAGCCAGATTATAGCCTGTAGAAAAAACAAGGCATTTTCTCTTCTGTGGCTGTGTGATTTAATAGGTTTGCTGGCATTTGTTTGGCCCATATATTTTACCATCCTTGTAAAGGGAGTCTCCACAGATCTTACCCTCCTACTCCTTCATTATAGGGTCGATTACTTTCCTTAACTATTTAAAAAACAGTTACCTTAGTATCTTTCAGATTATTCTACTAACTGAAGTTGTTGGACTGCTAATTCTCCTGTTTGAACAGCTAACTACTCTTCATGAGTAGTAAGCTATAGTCTACATAAAGACTGTAGATGTAGTATATGGCTTGTAATTTTTACAACTGATTTTGTCTACAGTGGGTATTCTTTTCATAGAAAGCCAGGTGCCCTGGGTTTTGAAGTGTCCCTACACAGACTTTTACTTTTTCTTTTGCTGGGGGCCCAGGGATTTAATGGTCTTAGACTAGTTTATGTGTTAAGTTCCTGGCTTGGAATTCCCAAGTCTTAAGACCAGTATAACTAAGATCCCATACTTAAAAGTTTTAAAGATCTGGGGCTTAGATTACTAACCAATAACTATTCCCTTTTATCTAAGATCCCAGACATTTTATAATTTCCTAACACCTCTATGAATAATGAGTAGAATTTTTCTTGACCAGTGCTGTCAAACTGAACTTTTTGCGATGATGGAAATGTTTTATAATCTGCCTTGACCAAAATGATAGCCACTGGACACATGTGGTTATTAAACACTTAAAATAAGGCTAGTATGAATGAGTAAATTTCAAATTTTTTACAATTTAAATTATCAGTCATGTGAATAACTATTATATTAGACAGTGCAGTTCTAGACTATTTTAAAGGGATAAGATGTGAATTTTATGTTCTAGTCACAACAATTCTACCTTTCATGAGAATAAGGTTTACTATCTCATTCTGGCTTTGGTTTCTCCATTTCAGGCACCTTGAGATCTCTCTCTCTTTTTTACATTAAAAAAACGGAGATACAATAACTGTATATATTTAAAAATTTCTTAAATTTTAACATATGTATACACCTGTGAAACTACTGCCAAAGTAAAGATAACAAACATATCCATCACCTTCAAAAGTTTCCTTATGCCCCTCTGTAATCCCTCTCTCCTGCTCCTCCCTACAACTACCCTTTTCTCAGACAACCACTGATCTCTTTTTTATCATTATTGATTAGTTATGTATTTTTCAGAACTTTAAAAAAAATTAGAATCAACAGTGGGTACATTTTTGGGGTATTCTTTGTCTCACATCTTTCAAAACTAAGTAAAATTATTTTACTTAGTTTTATTCAAAACTAAGTAAAATTAAGTTCTATGTATTAACAGCTCATCCCTTTTCAATGCTGAGCAGCATTCTGTTGTTTAGATGCACCACAATTTGTTTATTCATTCACCTGTTGATGGAACTCTGGGTTGTTTCCAATTTGGGACCATTACAAATAAAGCTGCTATCGACATGTGTGTACGGGCCATGTTTTCATTCCTTTTGGGTAAATACCTAGGAGTGGAATGGCTGGATCATATGTATGTAGGTTTATGTTTAACTTTTTAAGCTGCCAAACTGTTTTCCCAAGTGCCAATATTATTTTACATTTCTCGCCAGCAGTGTATAAGAATTTCAAGTGCTCCACATTCATAACAACTGGTACAGTAGGTCTTCTTAATTTTTAGCCATACTAAGGTGGGCAGTGGTATTCTATGATGGCTTTAATTTGCATATCCTTGTTGTCTACTGAGGTCAAACATCTTCTCATGTGCTTATCTGATATCTAGATCTTCTTTGGTGAAGCACCTGTTTAAATATTTTCCCTAATTTTTTAATTGGGTTGTTTGTTTTCTTATTATTGAGTTCTAAGAGTTCTTTATTTTGTTCTGGATACAAGTCCTTTACCAATATGTGAACTGCAAATATTTTCTCCCAATCTGTCTTTTCATTATCTTAATAGGCTTTCAATGAGCAATTTTTAATTTTGTTGAAGTCCAATTTATCAATTTTTTCTTTCATGGATTATGTGTTTGGTGTCTAAAAAATCTTTGCGAATATGGTTAGAAATCTTTGCCTAACCCACATTTGCAAAGATTTCCTGCTTTGTTTTCTTCCAGAAGGTTATTGTTTTAGTCTGATATGTAGATTTATGGTCTATTTTGAGCTGGATGAATAACAGATAACCAATGAAACCAAAAACTGGAAGTAAACTAATGAAGAAAAAAAGAGAGAAGACACAAATTACCAATATCAGAAAAGAAAGAGACATAAGTTACAGATCCTACAGACATTTAAAAAAGGATAAGGAAATGTTAAAATTTTATGCCAATAAATTTGGTGACTGGTGAAATAGACAAATTCTTTAGAAGAAACAAATGATCAAAATTGATTCAATAATAAACAATAATAAAATTTCAACAGTCCTATATCTATTTTAAAACTGATTTTGTAGTTTTAAAACTTTAATAAATTGGACTTTATAAAAAATGTAAAACTTCATTTTCTTTGTAAAGAAAATAAAAAAATCAAGTAGTTACACTGGAAGAATATTGCAAAAGTACATTTATAATAAAGAACTCATATCCGGAATATATAAAGAACTATTACAACACAATAAGGAACTATTACAACACAATAAGACAACTCTATAAAAAATGGGCAAAATATTTGAACAGACGCTTACAAGGAAGATAATATAGATGATAAATAAGCACATAAAAAAATGCTCAATATCATTAGGCATTAGGAAAATGCAAATTAAAACAATTTTAGGGCTTGCTTTGGCAGCACATATACTAAAACATAATTTTTGTTATATATTTTACCACAATGAAAGACTATTATTCTATAATTAATATAAATACGCTATATTTAAAAGAAAGTATTTGACTCCAATAAACTTTAAAAAAAAATTAAACAAATAAAAGAAAGTATTTGAAGAATGGAAATGAGATGTGAATTTTAAGTTTTGACTGGTGAAAACCCTCAGTGTGATATGATATAAAAGACACTACTGAGATAGTTTTAATTAACTGATTAGATATAGTAATACTATATATTAATATATTACTGTAGGATAAAGCACTCACAATTTCTTATTAAAACACACACACCAATATATGAAATACCACTTTATGCCCACTGAAATGTAAAATTTTAAAAACTGATGTACCAAAATTTGAAGGGATGTGGAGCAACTAGAGATCTTGGTGGGTATGTAAAATGATACAAGCATTTTTGCATACAAATGTTGATAGTGACTTTATTCATAAAAGCCCAAAACAAGAAAACCTAATTGTCCATCAATAAATGAAAAACTTGTCTATGGCCATGCCACCTTGAACAAGCCCGATCCCGTCTGATCTTGGAAGCTAAGCAGGGTTGGGCCTGGTTAGTACTTGGATGGGAGACCACCTAGGAAGACCAGGTGCTGAAGGTGTAAAAAAAAAAAAAAAAGGGATCGTAAGCTGACAAGGTTCTTGCGATCTGTGAGGTCAACTAAGGGTTGCCTCACCTAAAAAAATAATAAAAAATAAATAAATGAATAACTTACGCAGTAAAAAACTTCTGATACAAATATTAACATGGATAAATCTCAAAATCATTAAGCTGAGTGAAAGCCAGGTACAAAATATAACATACACAATGGTCCCAATTATATAAAATTCTCGAACAGCAAAACTAATCTATCATAATGAAAAGCCAGTCAGTAGTTGTCTGGTGTGCGGACTGATTGCAAAGAGGAATGAGGGAACGCTTTGGGGGTAATGTAAATGTTAATCTTGCTTGTGATGATAGTTATGTTAAAACCTACCAAACCACATACTTTATTATATGTAAACTATATCTCATGAAAGTTGATTAAAACAAATGTTTAGATTTCTAACTCTAGTTTCAGTGCTCTTTGTACTCAACTACTATAAGTTATATTTCAGTATCTATATACAAACTAATGGCAATCTGGCACGAAAGGGAAAGGACTCACGGAGCCCTCAAGTGACTATACTGCATGGCTCTGATTTACCTGTCACTGTAGAGTTTTAGAAGGTGAAAGCAGACATCTTGAAGTGGTCTCTGTGAGTCTTGCTCCTCCTCTACTACACAGCCAGAGCCCTCCAGGTATGAAGGAAGTGGGGAGCAGGCATATCTGTCACCCTCAGAGGAATTCTGAAGTTAAAAATTTGGTAAAACAATACATCAGCTGCTAGTGTGTTTCACAGACGCTATCATGTCTCAATTACCCAGACTTGTATTAAGAATGATGTGACACTCTCTAAAGAAATATGTCAAAGATTTTAAACTTATTTTGATCAGTGACATATGTGACTTATCTTCAGGGGACTGGCAAAAATTTCAGATAGCTTTCCCTAATCTCAACATCTTTCTTGTCACAATTCTTATTACACTTATTCTCTTTAGTGTTCTCTTTTTTCCTGACAAATAATATCAATGGCAATAAAAATGGACAGTAAGAACTGAAGAAATAATGACATTAAAAATAGTAATACTTTAACCTTGACACTGACAAAAACTATGATATGTGATATTTAGAGGCAAATTTCACACCTAATTCGGGGCTATACCAAACTTCAGGTCAGGCGGTATCTCAGGGAATTCCCAAAGGAACAGACAACATTAGGAATGAAGGATAATCCTCTGATTTCAGGGCAGGAAAACAGCAATAAGAAAGTCAGTTGTGGAAACTCATCATATTAAATAAAATAAAACCAGATATTAGGAGAAGTTTAAAAGTTGCCCTGTCAAGAGGCAGAAGAAAATGATTTCCTGGGTCCTTTTAAATTTTTCCTGGGTACTTTGAAAAAGAGCAGTTAGGAAAAAGTATTATGAAATGTGACTTGATGGTTTTTTATCTGCAGTATTTTTCTGGCAAAAACAGAACTCCTACCAGGACTCTTGCTTGGCTGTACTGGACACATATACCTGAAATGCTTCTTCATACATGCTCAGTGCCCTGGAAATGGAAGCTGTTGGTGGAAGCAAATACCAAAGATGGACAGCCAGGGAGCGTTTCCAGTCCAACTGGGAGCATACATTGATTTGCTTCTGCTCTGAGAGCTGCCACACCTACAGAAGACAAAATCACCATCACAACTATACATTCTATGTTACCTTATTACTGCCCAAGTATGCAAGTTATTCACTTATTCAAGTACTATTTTAAATGATCTAGATAGCAGTGTTAATAATCCAGATATGAAATACAGTCCCTTGGTGGCAGGTGATAGGGTGAATTTAGACAATCACTGCTCAGAGATTGAGATGAGAAATGAGACTCACTGAGAGCAAAGAGGAGGTCTTCTCACTGCCCACAGTTGACTTATAAAACTTAAAAGATATAAATTCTGACCAACTTTTTTCTTTTTGGAAGCTGACTTTAAGATGGCAATCAAACAGGTAAGCAGCAACAGAGAATTGGCTTAAAATAATTATGGCATAGTATCCATAAAATGAAATAGAAGTATCTATTAAAAAGAATGAGGCTTCACGACATCAAAGAATATCCATATATAGTAAGTTAAAAGTAAGGTGTAGAACTGCTATGTATAATTGATTTTATTTGAATATCCAGATATGCAAATATGCACACGTATGTTGATATAAACTTAAATACGTCTAGAAAAACAAACACAAATTATTTACATTGTTTATCTGAAAATACTCTCATTAAAAATAAATTGCTTAGTTATGTGTAATAATGTACAATTTACAAAGATAGCTCTTTGCTTTAACCTCAAGCAATTTTGAGTTTATGAGAAAATTTAAGCGAGTTTAAGAGAAAAGAGAAAAATACCGGTTTTCCAGCCACCAGAGCAAAGATGCGCAGTCTCTCATCGTGGATGAAGCTGTCAGCTTGGAGTTGATGCCAATCTACCAGCTGCATGGTAAGCAGCTCCCGGACTGACTGGCTGCCCACCAACTGAGATAAAAGAAGAGCAAGACGATGATCACCTACAATAAAAACAGAAGTTCTTTGGTGATACTGAGGATTTACAGACATGGAGAAACACTTGAGAGCATAACCTTATTTCTTTTAACCCTCAGGATACAGAACTTAAACACCTGTGACTGCTTTCTGCAGTAGTGTCAAAACACTGATCAAAAACTTAACATTTTCTTTTTGGGTAGGAAACCTTCAAAATATTGTAACCTAAATTACATGTGGATTATATTACGTGTACAGAATTCACTGTCAGATGTACTATTACTTCTGAAACCCTAGACACAGCACTTCATCTATAAAATAGAGGAAAATAACATCTGATTCAAAGGTTTATAATGAATACTGAGATGACATAATTGAAAACATGCCCAACTAGAATGTACTATATATATAATGACAAATTCAAACCTAAAGGAAAAAAATATATACTATAAAGAAAATGGTTGAGTCTTTCACCTTTACAGTTCCAATAATCTCTCTTAAAAATTTTTTTTAAGTGCAAAGGGCTAGGGAAATAAAGAGAGTCTAATTAACCAGAATGTGAGAGGATAGGAATTCCAGTTTATGAAAATCTCATTAAACTGTGAGTTAAAAGAAAAATTCTTTGTCTCAGCCATTAATATAAACCTCCTAAAACTCAACAGTCCTTTCCCTTTTGTTTTTCAATATGGGTCAGTGCTTACATGACTATATAAAGTACTGTTCTGCCAGAAACTAAGGTTTTCATTTCAAAGAATTTCCTTCACGAACCAGAGGGGCCTGAAGGAAAGAAATCACATATCAGGAACACATCTAGAAACGTGCTGCTAAGCCAACTTGTCTCCCTGATTGTATATAAGTAACCAAAGCATGACTGGACTATGATTCATGCAGGAAGTACTGCAGCTCACTTGACCATGAGCTATTATATTCTAGGTGAATAACAACAAAGGAAAAGAAGAGTATTTCTGTGTATCTACAGAAACCCAAAGAGAGGGTTTACTAGCCAACACATACAAATATCCTGGTCACTAAAGATGGTCATGGTCAGAGAAGAAATTGGAATATTATATCTCAATATAACCATTCATTAAGATCACGTCACCAATCAACTTCTGCCAATCCTTAACTTTTCATAGACTTTCCCATTGATGAGAGCATATATGTGAGCAAATCATAGGATTCTAGGGTACTTCCTCAAGTTGATTTTAGTGTATGGTATCAGGTAAGGATCTAAATCATCTTTTACATGTGAATATCCAACTATCTCAGCATTATTTGTTGAAAAGACTATCCTTTCCACACGTAAATTGTTTTGGCACCTTTGTCAAAAATAACTGACCATAAGAGAAAGAGTTTTATAGTTAAATTTTCATTTCTGTTCCACTGATCTGTATGTTTATCCTTATGCCAGTACCACATTGTCTTGACTGCTGTAACTTTATAGAAGTTTTGAAATCAGAAAATGCAGAGTCCCCTGATTGTGTTCACTTGGAACTCTGTGCAAGTTTTCAACATTTCTATGAAAGAATCAGGACCTGCAAAAATGCATGCTGGAGATTTTGACAGAGATTGTGTCAAATGTATATACTGATTTGGGGAGAATAGACATTTTAACAATGCTGATGTTTCCAATCTGTCAGTGGTTCTCAAACTGGGTGGTTTTGCCCCCCAGGGAATATTTAGCAACGTTTGAAGATATTTTTGGTTGTTACAACTAGAGAGGAGAGGGCTCTTTTGTTAGAGAGCAGGGATGCTGCTGAATATCCTACAATGCCAGGATAGCCTCCATAACAAAGAACTACCAGCCAAAAATGCCAACAGTGCTGAGGCTGAAATGTGGTCCATGAACATAGACTTTCTCTTAATTTATTTAATCTTTTATTTCTCCAGCAATGTTGTAGTTTTCAGTGTATGAGTCTCATACTTTTGTTACATTTATTCCTTAAGTATTTTATTCTTTCTGATGCGATGTGAATGGAATTTCTAAAATTTCATTTTTGCAGTTTGTTGCTAATAAGTAGAAACAGAACTGAATTTTGTATGTTGTTCTTCAGTTCTGAGATACTGATAAACTAGTTTATTAGTCTTACTACCTTTTCTGTAAATGCCATAGGACCATTACATACAAAATGATGCCATCTGTGAATAAAGACAGTTCTACCTCTTCCTTTTTAATCTGTACAACTTTTGCTTCTCTTTCTTGTCTGAACACACTGGTTGCAATATCCATTACAATACTGTAGAGAAATAGTGTTCCTAATCTTGGAATGAAATCATGTAGTCTTTCAACATTAAGTATGATGTTAGCTGTTAAGTTTTTGGCAGATTCACTTTGATAGCAGGGTAATAATATTTTTGGCGATTTGTGTCCTTCCTTCTTTTTCATGGTCAGTGTAAAGATTTGTAGACTTTCTTGATGTTTTCAAAGAACTTTTAGTTTTATTGACTTCTCTATTGTTTTTATGTTTTCATTTTCATTTTCACCCTCCTCTATTTTCTAGAAGAACTGTAAAAGATTGTTATTAATTCATCTTTAAATATAACAGATCATTCACCAAGAAGACATCTGGGCCTGGGTTTTTCTGAGTGAAGATTTTAAATTACAAAATCAATTTCTTTATTTGTTATAGATCTATTAAATTTTCTATTTTTTCTTGAGTCACTTTTGGTAATTTATATCTTCCAAAGAATTTGTCAATTTTATCAAATTTGTTGAATTTGCTGACAGAATTTCTCACAGTATTCCCTTTCTATATGGTAGTAATGTTTACTCTTTTACTCCTGTTTTTAGCAATTTGTGTCCTTCCTTTTTTTTCATGGTTAGTGTAAAGATTTGTAGACTTTCTTGACCTTTTCAAAGAACTTTTAGTTTAATTGATTTCTCTATTGTTTTCATTTTCATTGATTTCTATTCTAAGCTTTAATATTTCCTCCCTCCTTCTACCATTTGGGTTTAGTATGCTCTTTTGCTAGTTTCTTCAGGTAACAGCTTAGGTTATTGATTTTAGGTGTTTCTGCCTGTTGGGTGATAGTGTTCAAGTATTTTATATTCTTGATTTTCTGTCTAATTGTTCTATCAATTATTGAAAGTAAAGGTAGCAAAGCAAAAGTTTTTCGTAATCTGAAAAGTAGTGCCTTGCCAAAAGTTTAACCTCGTAATAAGGAAAAAAAAAAAAAAAAAAGGAGAAAAAAACAGAGTTTGTGAATGAATAAATCTAAGGACCTGATTTCTGGAACTCTTTAAGATCCTTTTTGGGGATACATATGTGTGCTGGTGAGCATAACATTGTCTCTTTAATGATTCATAATCTTTATAGCTTTATAGAAGGTTAGTCCTGGAGACGAGGTCTCACTGTACAAATAAATACCATGAAAGGCACTGAGCTAAATGTGTAGTGATAGTGAAATGCAACTGGCCATTTATAAAAATTACTGATTAGCTTTTCCTATGAGTCATTCCTTATAATCCCAAATTTGGCCAAGCTCTCAAAAAATAAATCTAGATGATGGCTTCAATTAGTTGACTTCAGATAAATTAAATCTAACTAAACAAGGTTTGATCAAAGATTTAATTACACATAGAATAAGTTGAACTATGTCATTTATTCTTATCAAGATTTATGTCGAGACAGTTATTAAGTACTAGATGAATGTTTCTCATTAAAGGGGAACTAAAAAAGCACAAATATATATGAGAAGTCCTAAAAAAGAAAAAAAAAACAAATATTTCAATATAGAAATGAAACTTCTATATATTTATTTGAATGGAATAAGTGAATTAGTGTAAAACACCTGTTTAAAAAGTTTGGAATATTGCTTATAGTATGGGGAAAAAAAGCCTAAATATTAAAAATTAAATTTGTTAACATGGAACATTTTTATATAAAAGAATACTAAAATGCATTTGACTATAATATCTATATTATAAGACGTTTGTAATGTATGACAAGAACCGTCTGTGTATAAATATGTGGTGTAGATACATGGCAGGATAGCGTCTTTGAAAAGTTTACATTCATATCATATCTTGCTCTGCATGCACATTATTTGTATGTACTTTATATATTACAAAGCAAACAGCCTAAGTACAGATTTCACATCGAAATGTATGCAATAAAGGATGTAGGTGATTTTGGTTTATTGTTTTTTGCTTACATGCATTTTCTAGTTTTAATACAAATGTGTACGTAGCATATAAAATTAAAAGAATTTTAATAAAGTAAATTTAATGTTCAAGGTTCTAAAAAGAAAACTAGAAGACATAATCCCTATTCTGGAGGAACCAGTAATCTTCCTGGGAAGTCTATACTTAATACTCAGGATAGAAGACAAAGGCAAATCTGCAATTAAGGGGTAAGGACAATGAGCAGGAAGTAGGCAGGAGTGCAGAGGAGGACCACTGCCTTACCTGACTGCTGGGCCAGAGAGCAGGCCTCACTGATCCTTTTGCCTGTGAGGTAGCTGAAGACAGCCCCCACAGGGTTGTCTCTGCGGGTCAAGGAAACTTCCTCCTCAATTTGAGGTGCGGCAGTATGGGACAGCCAGCGAGAGAAAGCTCTTCTTCGCTCCAGAACCTGAATGTATTCACTGGGTTCATCCAGCTGGCTGTCAAGCTCTTTCAGGTGGCCCCACAGAGCTTCACATAATGTCCATGTTAGGCTCCAGTGCTTCACAACTAAGGAAGAGACAGGAAAACAATATTATGACATAAAGTTCTACAGTAACTACAGACAGGGCATCACTCTAATTGTGACATAAGAATACATAAATTAATAAACCACTCAAGTTGATTTTTCCTGAATCTGTCTCCACCTCATTCAGTGTGTCTTACAAGCCCCAGAGGTATGTAGTATAACTGCTTGCTCACTCCATCCTCTTACAGTACTTACATAACAAATGTAACTCAGTGCTCCTTTAAATAGTTTCGACTAACCTAATTATGGCCAATATACCTCAAATGATAGAGAACAGTTCTCTAAGTTGAACAAATTGTTTACAAAATGCTTTAAGAAATATAAAGTGCTCTAAAAATTTGTGAGGAACTATTCTCTCCTGCTATAGGCACAGCCTAACATGTAGTGAGTTAAAGCACCTAAGAGTAAGCCAACTCTAATATATGCAATGTGACTATATAGTAGCTATAATCTTTATTTTACAGATGAAAAAATGAGGTACAGAGTAATAAGTGACTTGCTCAAAGTTACAGGCAATATGTAGCAGGGCCAGGATTCAAACCCAAGTAATCTGAGCCCCATTCTATACTTATATTGCTTTATATATTGCTCCTCAAGAATGAAAACAAAAAGGAAGCACTGTTTACCACTTTAAGTCCCTTAGAAGTATGCACTGGAAGATGACTCACACGTTTGAAAAGATGAGATGACTGAAGCAAACACAAAGAACTGAACATAAACAATTCCCCAAATGTGTAGTATGAAACATAGTCTCCATTTTTCAATAAAGGTGATGTTGTAAAATGTTGTGAAACACGTAATTAAATATGATTTTTCTACTATTTGAAATAGTAAGTTCCCAAATAAGAAAAGCCTTTTATTAAAATATTAGTTCAGAAAAACATTGTCATAACAGCTATAGAGAGGTGATAGTGAGAGAGATTAAAGGGAAGTTATAAACATCAAAGTTGTTGGGAAGACCAGTGGGACTTGAGCTGGACATGGAATGGGTAAAATTTAGAAAAGCAAGAAGGAATGAATCTCCTTCTCCCTATGTTTTCTATGTGGGGAAAGGAATGCAATTTCATAAATACAAGAGATCTGATGGGCTACAATTAATTTGAACAAGAATTTGTATATTAAAGCTCGTAAGAATCATTGTGAACAATGACAGAATTTTTTCTTGCTTGGGATTTTGCACATCCCAATTCAACTACAGACAAATGCAAGTTCAGGCATCTACCTACCACACTGGTAAATAGAATTTGTCCTCCTACGAACACATGCTCCTACCCTTATTCCTGGGACATAGTCCATACTCACTTTGTGCTTCCAATAAATTTCCTGAGGCTTCCTTAACCCAATCTGCATAGTCATGAATGACAGCAACTCCTGGATTGGGAACAATGAGAGGACACAGCTCATCCACATGGACAGTGCTATGTTTTAATTTGAGCTCCAGAGGTATCTGGTATAACTGCAGGTCTTCATCCAGCTTCTTTTGTCTCAAACTGAGTTTTTCCAAATGAACTTTGAATGGGGACTCAGTTAAGCTACAAGGGCAAATGACAAGATAGAAAATAAAGATAAGACAGAAGCTAGAATTTTCCTACAACCAAAACTTTGTTTCTTTTTATGATTACAAATACAAAACATTCCACTGTGATTTAAAAAAAATTGTTTCCTCATGTCGAACTGTAATGAACTTATTTACTATATATTGAGTAAACAAATTATCTAACCCATGCATTTAGAATCTAAAGGCTTCTTACGTCAGATTATATAACAAGCATGGGAATCAGTACAGTTAGACTTGGGACTGGCTTCAGTAAGCATCTGGATACTATGAAATTCAAGGGCCAGAAAGAATTGTAAGATACTGATTTCTCAAATTATATTTAGTGAGGTATCAAAAGTCATGAAGCTAAGTCTATAGATAATAAAGAACTCACTCTAAATTAAGATAAATATATAGTCGATCTGGCCCTGAATCAATTTTTAAGGCTGATATTAACAACCTCCAAAATATCATGACATCACACGTAACCTAGGTGTAAGATCAATATTTCTAACTGTGAGGTTCAAAGGATGCTGTTGTTTTTTATTTCTTCAAAGTCAGCTTTAACTAAGAATAGGTGATCACAGCCACTTAATCTGTAGTAAAGACAGAACAATTTGTCATAATAATTATAAAAAGTAAATAGGAAAATGTTACATATTTTGCACACAACAGCTGTATACATATTGCCTAGTTAACTACCAGAAAATTATAGATTTAATCTATACAGCATACATTTATGGTGTATACAGAACTATAAACACACATTATGTAAATGTTAATGGTGGGGACTGTGTAGAAATATATAATATATATAGTTATTGGATGTCACCTTATTTCCAAACACTTATTATCCACAGTTCATACATTCATCTTACCAGGTCTGAGATACAAGAAAGGTGCTTAGTTGAGAATATACATATATGAAAAATCACAAATATCTGTGAAAATGAAAAAATGACTAATCATAAAAAGGGGGAGAACCCATGGAATTCTGCAGCATTAGCTTTGGGTTGGTTGGTTAGTTTTTCAACTTAAGTTTAACCACTAGGTAAGTATTATATACTCTTCATACCTTGATAGTACAAATGGAGTAATCACTTTTGTTTTTAATTATGCAAATATCTTCTGCTATGTAAAATTGTGCTAAGAATATATCTAGGAAGATCTCCTAATTGTCAAAATTTTTTTCTCACCTACCGTATTGCCCATCTCAAAAAGCATAAGGAAATGTGACTCACGATTTAACAGCTACTGGATTAGGCAGGAATCCATATTCCATAGAATCAGCAGTCTGATGATTTTCAAGTTCATGAGAGGCACTCAGCTGTTCTCCACTATTAGCAAGAGTCCAGTTTGGGCCCCAACCGACCCGAAATGAGCGTCCCATAAATAGGGCCATGTCCATCAAGAGTTTCCCCTTGCCAAAGGTGACAGACTTTTCAAGAGGGACTAGGCCTGGTTGTCTGCGTGTACCCACTGTTTTCAACTGAATCTCAGGGGCTGGGCTGGGCACTGTGAACACAGAGCTCAAGGGTGGAGGGACAGACCAAGGGGATGTGGATGGCACAGTCATCAAAGATGATGTTCTGGGAGTGTGATATTCTTGCACAGAGGCACTTGGTGAAAAAAAAGCTCCACTTGTAAATTTTGATTGTAGTAACCCACCAACTAAAATAAGGAGGAGAAAAAGGCTATTAGAAAATACAGTTTATTGCTTCTTGAACAACAATAATCGGTAAGGCTGAAATTATAGCTTTATCAAATTAATTAATTCAGATATAGAAGACCAGAAATAAGTTAAGTCAGATACTGCAGAAATTACTCTTTCAATGAGGAAATCAAGGCAGGAATTGTCATCATGATAATGATGTCAACAATAAAAATATTAATAAAAAACACTACTACTACTATTTTAAAAAAATGATCTAGCACTTATCTGCAGCAGACTCTGTATAAGCAATTTGTATACATTGTTCCATTTCATCCTTCAATAACTTTAAATGAAGAACATTATCATCTTCATTTTATAGGTGAAAAAATAGGGCTCAGTTAAGTGACTTGTGCAAATCCACAAAGCTACTGTGGATGTGCAGGAGTGAGAGATAAGCCCAGGTTAAGTCTGACACCAATGTTCATGCCCTTATCAGAATATCAAACATAACTGTTTCTTAGTCAATATAAAAAGCTTAATAAAATCAAAACTCCTACCACTCTAATGCTCAACGCTAGACTTAAAGAAACAAAAACCCACTGAGGCATCTTGTAACTGCACATGTGCCTTTCAGAAAGACAGTTCTTATTACTATTGTCTGTTTTCCAATTTCATATGGTTCCTGTCTAAAGCAAGGAGTTATTGAGGTATAAGATTTTCATGTAGTGCCCATTATGGAAAAGACTGTTATGAATGTTTAATGTTTTACTAGTTAAGGTATTAAAAGGAAAATTGATACCTTAGGGCACTCAAAAGAATTGAAAAATAAACATTTAGTTTTTTAGGCAACATAAACAAATCTCTTCCTTGTAGTGTCTCTGGTTTGCAAAATGTTTTGAAATTACATCTGCTTAAGTCCTTTGTTGACAATACTCTACCTCTAATCTTACCCACATAGCTATAAGCTTACCAGAAAAGGGAACGCTTTAAAATCAAATGTGTAATCACTTCCTGGAACTTGGGAAAGTTTAGGGAAAAGTAGAAATGTGACAAGTTTTGTTCATTATGAGAAGAAACATTTCCCCCAGCAGGCAATAAGGATAGCGTTAGGAGTAAAAAAAGAGTACCATGCAGGACAACTTGAGGTTTCTTCTAAGGTAGGATAAGAATTTGGAAATCTGAGATTACTATCTAATCCACATACATAAGCAATAAAAACCCAACTCTAAACAACATACAAATTTTTTTTTCCCCATACAAATGTTGCATCTACACCAATAAAGCAAATTATGATTTTTAAAAACTGGCCCCACCTAACAGATATTTATAAGAGTACATTTCCTCTTGGTATCTTTATGTCATATACTTTAGGGGAATATTTGGTAGAGAAGTTGGCTCAACTTAGAAGGTATGTAAAAAGCAGGACTTTACAGCTTTCTTATAAAATAGCATCTTTTACAGTACCTAATGAACGGGATTTTGATGAGTGGGACGCTGAAATGGGGAGTCTGGGAGAACAGATTTCTTGAGAAGTATCTACTTTAGAAGGAAGGCGACTGTATCGTTGATCCAGGACCAAATCTACATCATCTTCATCAGCAAGCAATGATGCTTTCATGATCTAAAAAGGCAATATCTATAGAATGAATGTGCTCTCCCAAATCCAAAGGCCATAAAAGAAAAATACAGTTTACAAGAACCAATAATCACTCTGCCTCAAGGCTGTGTCAAGAGCAGGTACATTTGTATAACCAACTCAATTACTCTCGTATGTGCCTGAAGAGTAGAAGTTATATAATATTCCTCTTCTTAGTATCTAGTCTCACCAGAATGTGGCGCACAGCATTCGCTCACGTTTGCTAAAAGAATAATTTCAAAGTTAAACATAACCCAAATTCATAACATGCCAAAAGGCATGGGTGGGGGAAGTTGAGATGTTGAGCTTAAAGAAACCAGCAACTACTAGTTTTTTTCTTTTTAATTTTTACTTTTGTGGAGCACTTTCAAGAGTCTCAAAACCATTCTGCAGGAAATAAGTACTATTTTACAGAGAAAAATCAGTGCTCACAGATGTTAAGTGACTTGCCTAAAAGTCACATAGTAATGGTTACAAAACTGGGGATAGAATCCAGTCTTCTAAATCTCAACATAGACTTCTCTTCCCAAATAAAGCCCAAACATGGGCTGTATTCCTATTCTTATTCCAGGGAACATTCAATGCTTTTAAATGAAAGAAGAGGCTCAATGTTATGCAAGGGAAGTATTAGTGTGGCTCTATGTTGTATAAGGGTCAGTTAGGACTTCACCTGTAAGACATGTGG
This sequence comes from Pteropus alecto, assembly GCF_000325575.1. NCBI lineage: Eukaryota > Metazoa > Chordata > Mammalia > Chiroptera > Pteropodidae > Pteropus > Pteropus alecto. Next base: position 829,662 of record NW_006441394.1, read on the forward strand.
ATTAATTCCCAGTGAAGATGCAATATGTGTTGAGGCAGACACAGGTTCCTGATCCTCAGGCACGCTCTCTTCTAACATGGAATCCAAAACTGGCTCCTGGGTGATATCTACCATGTCACTGTCCAGTTCCACAACCCTCCCTAACTGTTCCACCTCTGGGCTCTGGCTCTGTAGACAGCAGAAAGATCAAGGAAGCAGCATTAAATTACACCAAACAGACATAAAGCTTCTAGACATATTTAGTTTATTCAGAATATGACATAGCAATATTAGATTCTGCCCATTCTACATATGTGAGGTAGCATATTTGCTAAAGAGGATTTAAGAACAATTACCAAAATATCCTCCTTATAAGTACTTGAGATATAAATGAAGATTTATAGTATCACTCCTTTGTAATATTATAGTCTGGTGTCTGGAACTTAAACCAATACCCATAGTGAACAAATGGTGGTCTTCAGATAAAGACTATGCCTTACCTAATTTAGTTACCAACTATAATTTTCTGATTTACACAGGATCGCCCTGCCCTTACACTACCTTGTAGCCAGAAGCCATTGGGAAAAGAGAATATAAAGTACAAATATCAAAGTCTCCAGTAACTTTGCTTTTTTAAAGAAAACATTTAGAAATAAATTTCTAGCCAACACGATTTGGGGCCTGGAATTTATCTTTTGAGTGGCTGAATCCTTTTGAGGGTTCTACCTGTGTGGTACCATGTAAAATACAAGGACCGTCTGCTCTAATTTTCCAAAAGGAAAAACAAAAGTAATATTATCAGGAACAGTTTTAATCTGGAAACAATTCCTTCATATTTAAAAGTGTCAAAGAACCATTAACATTTATCAAGCAATTTCAAAGCTATAACCATGACTAAGTTTATGGTTTAAAAAGGTAAACACTCGTAAAGCTGAAGCACACTATAAAATAATTGATTCAGTACAAATTCATTAAATGTGTCCTAAACTCTCATATGACCGGGCAAAATGTTAACAAAGTGGCTAAGCCAATTTATGAAACATTCTCAAATCAAAAAGTTCCACCAACTATTTTTATCATGATATCATTTGTAGGTTATTAGACTTCCACAATTTTTTGGCTTAGTTTTCACAAGTGGCCTATTTCACGCTAAACCTCAAATGGATGCTATTCCATGATAGGTAGATTAAAATGTTTTTTTCATGATTTCTTTGGACAAAGAAACAACCATTAGTGTAACTTTTTCTACTTAATTTTTAATGGAGTATTAACTCCCCCCCCCGCATTCCTTTAACAGCCTTACCAAAAGAATGACTGTTCTCATTTAACTGTAGAAAAATTGAGGTGTTAGATACATGGTTAACTGCCACTTAAGATGTGAACAATCCCCAAAGACTGCTCTAGCAAAACTTGAAGCTGGAGGTCCACAGGCAAAGACACTATTTTTTTTACCTATTGGAGAGGCTTTACCAATAGGCAGGTCTGACTACTTTTATGCTTTAAAATTCTGGGGGAAAAATGCAGCCTTGATGATCATGCTCCCATTATAACTACAAGGATTATGAGAACACTCTCACTCCAATAGCTCCCTAGTATGTTTTTAACCAATGCATTTTTAAGAAAATTTCTGAAACTTCCCAACCTCTGTAAATCTGTCAGTTAGGATACCCTCCTCTGTTGGGCTCCTATGAGACTCTATCTATACTTATTTTATACAACATATCACGATATATTATAATTTCTTGCATACATATTATTTGTCCTACCAGATTGTCAAGGCTTGACAATAGATTATGGCCTACTGTTTTCTACATCTAACACCAAAAGCACATTGTTGAAGTCAACATTCACTGAACACTTGTTATTTTAATTGCCTAATTCAGTGTCTAGTACACAGTAGAGAAAGCAGTTGACTATGAAAGGACAAGAAGGAGCAAGGATGAGTGGGAGGAAAAAAGGTGGAAAATGGTTCCAACTTATTACACTACTCAACAAAGGAATAATACTAACGGCAAGAGATGCTCACTTAGAACATTTTCAGGCAAAATGGGAGGATGTCAACAAATAGATTAGAGACCTAACGGGACCCAGCCTATTTTTAAGAAGAATGCTAAGGATCAAGCTTTTATTTGTTCTACCCTCACACACAGACTTCAAAGCTACAAGATATCATCTAATAAGTGGACAAGGGAAAGTGAATTATTATGAAACGGAGGAACTGATAAGCTCCTATAGAAACCTCATATGTGGATTTTGTTAAAGTTTATATAAGTAATTACACTGCCACGAAAGACGTCTATGTACTTATTTTCAGAGAAATCTTGGGAAATCAGGTGCTTCTTCAAAGCCAGTCCTGAAAAGTGCACTAATAAAAAAAATGATGGCTCTGAAGGAATTGAAGAGAAAAAAAAAGGAAGCCCCTAGGTCGTCTATGGAAAAGAAAGGCATATACTGGAAGAAGTAGCCAAACGGCATTATTTAACCTTCCCTCTCCTAAACTGTAATCTCTTTAAATTAGGATATCTTATTTATTTCTAAATACCAGTACAATACACTGCAAATGCTAAGAACACAGATAATATCTGTAAAATGGCTATTTAGATATATAGAGGGGGAAGTTTCATGATTAAAGCCTTTAATGATTTAAGAAACCTCCACTCTCCAACTCATAAGGTAATCTGCCAATACCTTAAAGATAAAGCACTTCTAATCTAGTAGGTAAAGTGATTCAAGTAGGTGTAGTGTATCAAGACACCCTTATTCAACAAAGGGTAAATGACTAGTCTATGGTAAAACAGGTGTGAAAATAATTCATACTGCCCTCTCATCCAAATAGTTTAATCCAGTAATACTACTACTGTTGCTTGCTACTACTTGTTTTCTAATTGCAAAGAATGTTTTATATTCATTTTGCTGGAAAATCAGCCTTGTCAACAATATTGTGTTCTCAAGAAAAATTCTACGTAAGGGTTTCAAGGGCCCACCAAAGTACGTGTGTATGTTTGTATACACACACTCAAGGATATTACTGTAGGAACCATAGGACTCAATAACATTAATATGTGAAGCAAACAGGATTGTGGCTAGAAAATTATTTTATGTATATACAATATACAAATTAAATAAAAATATAAAATATGTTACTATATATATTGATTCACTGGATAAATTAAATGGCTGCCATATTTTTTTTATTTTTCAAAAGTATACACAGATGAAATGGAATTTTCTTCTAAATCTTAACTACTTTTTTTCTTAAAAAAAATTTTAAACTTATTTAAATGTACTCACCAAATTAACCATGCTAAGTTTCTGGTCAACTAGTCAGCCTTGATGGTACTGAAAACAAATTACATTTCAGTATAAGGCTGAGGTAAAAAGAAAAAGCTACATGTCTCTACCTGATGCCAAACCTGAGGTTTTTCAACAAACAGTTCCAAAACCTGGCTACATATCTCAATCACCTGGGGAAAACCATTTAAAATATAAATATGCCTGAGCCCCAGGCCAGATCAATGAAATTAAAGCTCACAAAGTTATTGATGTACTCAGTTGATAACTTGACCTCAGATCAGCTTTTTGGAATTAATGTTCTAATTACCAAACAAAACGTTTCTGCCATTGCCCTAATTCATCTCTGTGAAGCTTTTTCTGCCAAAATTTTCTCTTAACTCAAAAGGCATAGAAGAGAAAAATCATGTGAAATTCTTATTAGCTTTATGTTTTCTCACTGCTAAGATTTACTTGCTTTTTTAGGAGCAAAGTAAGGCTTAAGAACAAACTACAAAGAGGTAAACAAGGCAGTGTAATAAATGTGACCATTAAATAAAATGTAAATCTTCCTAGAACCTGAGATTTTGTACAGGGTTAAAAAAAAAAAAAAAGTCAACAGCAGACTGAAATACCATATAGACCTCTCCAAGGGGGTTTGGTGACGGTGTGACAAGAGTCTTCTTGAAGCTGAGATAAGAGTGGGTTGTCTATTCCCAGTTCATTCAAATGGCTCAAGTACTCTCCTACCAGGTAAATCATAGGTCTTTGGTACTAATAACTAAAAACTGTGTGACCAAGGGGTAATATGAAGGAAGAGTTCTTTAGAATCCCACATTACTGTTTTAACACATCAGCCTGAATACCTAAACAACTCTGCCCATTTCTACTTTCCCTATCAAAAAGGTCAAAGACTACCCACTTCCTCAATCAAAGGAGATATCTGAAAAAAAAAAAAAAGACCCCTGTTCACTATATTCTCTTCACCCATTTTGATCCTTATCTCTTTTTCCTAGAACCTTGTTCTGAAATTTTTTGATGCTCAGTTTTTCAAAGAGCTCTCACCTACTAAGGTGTCATCATGGGAATTTATAGTTATGTTACTATTTATATTCCGAAAATTAAAGAGCCTAAAAACTACTGATTACACAATTACATACATTTGCTCTGTCCACAGATGAAGCTTTCCCGCTGCCGCAGCTATATCTGTAGGATCCTCCATGTTACTTTTATTGGCAGAAAATAGGTTATCTGAGTCTTAGCCTAAGATACATATCATGTAAGGTCGAAAAACACTTTGGACTACAGCCATGCCACCCTGAATTCACAAGCCCAATTCCATCTGATCTCAGAAGCTAAGCAGGGTGGGGCCTGGTTAGTACTTGGATGGGAGACCACCTAGGAAGATCGGGTGCTGTAGGCTTAAAAAATAAACAATAAGGGATTGTAAACTGACAAGGTCCTTGCAATCTGTGAGGTCAACCAAGGGTTGCCTCGCTTAAAAAAAAAAACCCAAAACCAAAACCAAAAAAACACTTTGGAAAGAGATTATATAAAGTATATGATTCAGACAAACTATGAACACGGATAACTGAAACACCGAGTCCATTTACAGCATTTTTTTTTTTAGTTCAGAAGAGGTTTCTTAGGGGTATTCTAAATGCTACAAAGATTAGAAAAGTCAACATATTTCCCACTTCCCGCTTTTATCATACCCTCCCCTTCACCCTGTACGCGCAAACAGAAACATACATACACAACAATCTCCAGAAAATGCCTCCCAAAAAATTATTTAATAAATCATAAAAATCGCACAAATCAGCAGCTATAAGAATTGTAGCATGGAAAATTCCAAAGGTTCTGCTTTTAGCAGATGAGAGGTAGAGGATGCTTTACAAAGGAATTCTATATCAAGTTCTCTTCTTTGAGGAAGTATGGCAGCAAAGAAAAAAATTTTTTGTAACTTGATTGAATATAAACAACATCCAAATCAAAGTAAAACTTTCATGAGTTGGTAAAGAAACTACCTGATATTTAAATTACAAACCTTTC
>NW_006441394.1:834996-858033 GCF_000325575.1 Pteropus alecto
TGGCTTAACAATGCTGAAAAAGAGTATAATACAAATAATTGCAGTAAACAATGCAGCTCCTACTCTCCCCAAGCCAAATAATTAATTTGTATTTTAAAACTTTATCTATTTTCATAATGAGTATGTACTGTTAAAATACAAATATCAAGAGGTTACCTGAAGTATAAGCAAACAACTTGAGAAAAATGGAATTAAAAACTCTTGCAGAAAGCTGATTGAATTTTTAAAAAACCATAGAGGTAAAGAACAAGATTAAACTGCACATCAAGTAGTCAATGAAAGGAGGATTTACTTTGCATTAACCCACACAAGCAAAAGGCTATCTTAAGTTAATCACTGAGCAGAAAATTCAGGAAGTCCAAATGAGAAAGAGGGAGGTGTTTAAGGACAATCTGTAGACGGAATGATCCAAAACAGCAAGAGAATTCTTTAAACCTCTCAAGTAAAAAACAGATGCCAGTACCACCTCATGCCCTCCCTTGTACTTGTCTCAACGTGATTGCCAATACATTTGTACTCTTCATAGTTCCAGGGGTCATAAAACAGCTTTGTACTAGCTGAATGACTTGCTTTCAACTTCTGTATCATGGATTCCATTCAAATTCATTGTCCTTTCTCTACCTGGGGTGGAGGTGCTGGTTTGCCATTAAGAGCCATCTGGAATGGGGTGGCCTGGCTTGCAGGAGGCAAAGGGGCAGTCTTCAACTTCTTTGTACTAGCTTTGGATGGTCGTTCCTCTTCTTCTTCATCAGAATCTTGAAGGCCATATTTAGAAAAATGGGAGACCTAAGGAACAGGAGAATCCAATAAAACCAAGTTTAACACCGTTACATTCAGAAGAGCTTCCACAATATTTGCCCCTGCAAAAAGGAGGAATCAAAATATTTATTTAAAGCACAATATTTCACTTATATGTCACTGTTTTTCTAAGATTTAGATGATGTTTGGTGCATGTACTAATGCTCATATGATTACTAAATTATTAACATAGGAAACTGAATCTAAAAGAGCCATTACTATTTTCATATCTATATAACTGCCCAGTTGTTCTCTACCAACACAAGGGCCTTCGACAAATTAAATAATCTAACTGGCCTAGAAGAGAAAGAAACCAAAGGGTTAAACTATCGAAGAAGGAAAATGTCAACCTGTACATCCTAGAATTCTTTAAAAGAATGACAATTATTTAAGAAGAACTGATCTATCCGGAGACAAAAATTCTGCCTATGTTTGTATTTTGCTTCCTGGCAATTGTCCTAAGTTTGGCTCAAATAAAGTCATAAAAATTCTGGAAGAAAAAAATCTGCCTGATGTCCTTAGTAATGCCACTCAGAAAAGAAAAAAAAAAAAATCACACCTTAAAAGTGTATCTAAATGCTCACAGGAGTAGAAGATTTGAATCTTGAGCCCTGGGGTTTAACGAGATGTATAATTTGGAGCAAATCATGATGTACCTCTATATCTATATCCTAATTTGAAAATAAAGAGAATTTAAGAGCAGATCTCTTCTAACACAAACATTTTATGAGTCCTGTTACAGTTGATAAGAACTAGGTTAAGTAACTATACCTTAAACACCCAAGAACCTGTTTCAGGACGGTACTCTTTGAACTGAGCTCCTTGTTTCCTGGAAACTGCTTCTAATCTTCCCTCATAGTTGATATCAGCAAGTCGATCTGGGCTCTTTATTAAACAACGAGATGTTTTATCTGTTGGCCAAACTCCATCCAATGTAACTTCAGCCTTCCTATAATGTACAACCAAGTAAAGTGTAAATGTTTCATATTTAAGACCAGAAAGCCAACTAACATCTATATAAGTAGCAAATAAAGGTACTTATGTTACTTTGGAATTATTCTGTAGATGTTTCATAAACTTGAGTCTTGCCACCCAGGATAGATGAGCTTAAGAACAAGGAATTATCCTCTCATCAACTAGCTCAGCATTTGGTTCAAGAGTTAAATTTCATTTATTCCAAACTACTATGGTACATCAATTAATTCCAACCTAATTTTAATAACATTTAAGCTATGCATCCTTGACAAAATCCAGCACTAAGAGTCCAGCGGTCATAGCCCAGTGGCTAAATCTTAGTGAAAGTCTTAAAGTTCTATTGTACTTAATAACAGCATTAATAGCAGCAACTACCACTGATTAACAACAAATGCTTGCAGAATGATGTATCAGAAACATCAGAGTATTAACCATTAAATAATAAGTGTGAAGATGACTATAATAGTGGTAATGTATCTTTCTAATATCAATACCTGAGTTCAAGGACTGTTTCCTACTCATTCTGTATGCCTTGCACCTAGTACAGTGACTAGTACATAATAATAGATGTTTTTGTAAAATACTTTTTTATTGTGGTAAGAAAGGTAGAACATAAAATTTATCATTTTAACCATTTCCAACTGTACCATTCAGTAGTGTTAAGTATATTCACACTGTTGTGCAACCAACCTCCAGAACTCTTTCATCTTGCAAAACTGAAACTCTATACCATTAAAAAAAACAACTCCCCATTTCCCCATTCTAGCCACTGGCAACCACCATTCTACTGTCTTAAGAATGTGACTCTCTAGATGCTTCAAATATGTGGAATCATACATTATCTTCTTGTGACCAGCTTGTTTCACTTAGCAAAATGTTGTCAAAGTTCATCCATGCTGTAGCATGTGTCAGAATTTCCTTCCTTTTTTAAGGTTGAATAATAGTCCATTGTAGGTAGATACATTTTGTTTATACAATTATCTGTTAATGGATGCTTGAGTTGCTTCTACCTCTTGGCTATTGTGAATAGTGCTGCTATGAACATGGGTGTATAAACATTTCTTCAAGATTCTGCTTTCAATTCTTGTGGATTGAAAGTGAAATTGCCGGACCATTTTTAATTTTTTGAGGAACCATCATACTCTTTTTCCCAAATGGCTGTACCATTTTACCCACCAATACAAAAAGATTCAATTTCTCTAATTAATAGTAATCATCCTAAAGGGTGTGATAGCTCATTGTGGTTTTGATTTGCAATTCTCTCATTAGTGACATTTAACATCTTTTCATATGCTTGTTGACCATTTGTATATCATCTTTGGAAAAATGTGTATTCAAGTCCTTTGCTCAATTTAATTTGTTGTTACTGAGCTGTAGTTCTTCGTATTCTGGTTATCAACCCCTTACCATATAGATCAGGGTTCCCCAATGCCCAGGCCACGGACTGGTACTGGTCCATGGCCTTTTAGGAACTGGACCATACATCAGGAGGTGAGTGGCAAATAAGCAAGGCAAGCTGTATCTGTATTTGCGGCTGCTCCTCAGCGCTAGCATCACTGCTTCAGTTCTATCTCAGATCATCAGGCATTAGATTCTCATAGGAGCACCAGTTCCTGGTACCAAAAAGGTTGGAGAACACTGATATAGATGATTTGTAAATATCTTCTCCCATTCTATAGGTTGCCTTTTAATTCTGTTGATTGTGCTCTGAGATAAGGAAATTTTAAATTTTGATACAGTTCAATTTGTTGATTTTTACTAATGTTGCCTGTGCTTTTAGTGTACTATCAAGGAAACTGTTGCCAAATATAATGTGGTGAAACTTCCTGTTTTATTCTAAGAATTTTAGTTTTAGGTCTTATGTTTAGGTCTTTGATTGATTTTCAGTTAATTTTTATATATGGCATAAGGTAAGGAAGGTCCAACTTCATTCTTCTGCATGTGGATATCCAGTTTTCCTAAAACCATTTGTTAAAGAGATTGCTCTCTCCCCACTGTCTGGTGTTGGCAACCTTGTTGAAAATCATTTAACCACATATGTGAGGGTTTACTTCTGGACTCTCTTATTTTGTTCCATTATTCTATTATTATGTCTTTATGCCATTACCATACTGTTTTGGTTACTGTAGCTTTTTAGTAAGTTTTAAAGTTAGAAAGTCAGTCCTCCAGTTTTGTTCTTTTTCAAGATTAGTTTGCTATTTGGGATCCCTTGAGATTCCATATGATTTTAGAATGGATTTTTCTATTTCTGCAAAAAGTGCCACTGGGATTTTGATATGGATGCATTAAATGTATAGACTGCTTTGGGCAGTATGGACATCTTAACAATTTTAAGTCTTCCAGTCCATGAAAATGGAATATTTTTCCATTTATCTGTCTTTTTTAATTTCCCTCAGCAATGTTTTGTAGTTTTCAGTATAAAGTCTTTTGCCTCCTTGGTAAAGTTTATTCTTAGTGTATTATTCTGTTTAATGTTATTGTAAATCAGATTGTTTTCTTAATTTCCTTTTTAGATTGTTCATTATTAGAGTATAAAGACCCAACTGATTTTTGTGTTGATTTTGTATCTTGCTACCCTGCTGAAATTTGTTCATTGGTTATAAATTTTTTTTGTGGAATTTTTAGACCTTTCTTCATATAGGGTCAAGCAATTTGTGAACAGAGATAATTTTACTTCTTCCTTTCCAATATTAATGGCTTTTCTTTTTCTTGCTTAATTGCTCTAGCTAGAACTTCTAGTTTTACGTTCAATAGAAGTGGCAAAAGTGGGCATCTTTTTCTTGCTCCTGATCTAAGGAAAAAAAATTTCAGTCTTTCACTACTGAGTATGATATTCATTGTGGGTTTTTCAAATATGGTCTTTATTATGTTTCCTTCTAGCTCTAGATTGTTGAATGTCTTTATCATGAAAGGATGTTGAATTTTGTCGAATGCTTTCTTGCCCCAATGGAGTTGATGTTGTGGTTTTCTTCGTTCTGTAAATGTGATGCATTACATTGATCAATTTTCATATGCTGAACCATCCCTGCATTCCAGGAATAAATCCCACTTGGTCACAGTGTTTAATCCTTTTAACATACTGTTAAATTCTGTTTGTTATCCTATTTTGTTGAGGATATTTAAATCAATATTCATCACAGATATTGGTCTGTAGTTTTCTTGTAGCGTCTCTGTCTAGCTTTGGAATCAAAGTAATGATTGCCACACATGGAGTGGGTTCAGAAGTGTTTCTTCCTTTTCAATTTCTTGGAAGAATTTCAGAGGAACTGGTATTACTTCTTTTGTAAATGTTCAGTAGAATTCGCCATTGAAGCAATCTGGTCTTGGGCTTTTTGGGGGACTGAAGTTTTGATTACTGATTAAATTTCCTTTAGTTATAGGGCTGTTCAGATTTTCCATTTCTTTATGATTAAATCTTGGTAGGTTGTGAACATAAATGATTTTAACTATGACCTTTTCACCTGTTTAAAATTAAGATATCAAAGGCTAGTATCTCACACTAAAACACAGAGAAAGACTTAAGCAAGGTCGTAGCAGAAATATGAAAAAAATAAAATACTACTAAAAATGTTTTTGGAAACAGCTGGATTTGATAATATTAGGAAAAAGTAGTTGAGAAGTCACAGTATAGAATTTATCATTTATATTTTTATATGAAAGTAGAGAAATAATCACATTATAGAGTAGATTAAAAAAGCAAGCTGCAGAAAAATGTATATAATATAAACACATTTGTTTACAAAAAAACACCTGTGATTTAGGTGATTATTTTCTAAAATAATGTAAATAAATTCATACCTATTTAGCCCTTCACCCACAGGTGGTTTTTGGTTATCATCTAAATAGACAATAACTTCTTTCCTTCGGATATGCACAATATCATCCAAATTAAGATTTGTCAAATTCACATCTCCTTCAAAATAGATTGAACCATAACCTACAAGTCAGAGCAAATAGTTAAAACCCATCCTATATAGAGAGCAAAAACCTACATTATACTTCTAGTGATTAATCAGAAGAAGCAAGCTACTTTAAACATTAATATTTTCAATCATGTAGCAATACTCACAATGGGGTATTTCATCCATAATATGTATGAGGGTGACATCAAATACATTATCTGGTTTAACATTTGCATTTTTACAGCACTTATATTGTCCTCAAAACAGCCTTCTTAAGTCTCTTCCCAAATATCTATACTGCTGTATAGAAACAACCTGTAACACCTGGCCTGCAGTATGAGTTAAAATACCTGAGCCCTTTTTTGAATATGATACAGCAAGATGAGATTTTTTTTCCCAAGAAAATTGTAATAGAAAGTTGAAGCTAAATATTACCCCTCTGTTGTCAACTATTCGATTTTCTTAATATTTCTTGCTGTTTACAATATTTTCTTTAATTGTAGAAAATTGTAATAAGCCAAAGAGTTACCAAAGAATATTATAACGTTTGTGTCTTGGATTTTTAATTTTGTTACTTGTTCGCTATCCAGGCCAAGGTGGGTCCAAATGTAGGGAGAAAAAAGGATTATTACTTAAATACAAAAATAAGGTACATGTCTCTGGCTTATACACTACTAACTCTTAAACTCACACTCACCTTTACGACCAATAGTGAAGTCAGAGACAACACACTCTCCTTTTTCATTAGTAATTTTAGCAAGGTCGTCCATAGATGGAATAGTATAATAACCAACCTTAGTAAGAACAATGCCTATGAGCAAAGAAACAGAAAATACATTAATTGTGAATGTCTTTAGGTAAGAAATTAGCAGTAATATTTTACTTTCCTTTTAAAAAATTTTCTACAAAATGAGTAACTTAAAAAATTACCTGAATAATCAGTATGTAAATTATTATATAAGAAGAAAATATATAGGAATAAAGCATTTTTCCAAACTTATTTCTTAAGAAATACTACTCCTAGGAAAAACCATTAAAAAAAAAAAAAAAAAAGCTTCATGGACGTGGCTCCACAGTGTTGTGGTTAGCACGTCTGCTTTACATGCAGAAGGTCCTAGGTTCGTGCCCCAGTGGAGCCACAGTCTATGGTCTATGGTCATGCCACCCTGAACATGCCCGATGTCTGATCTCGGAAGCAAAGCAGGGTCGGACCTGGTTAGTACTTGGATGAGAGACCACCTAGGAAGACCAGGTGCTATAGGCATAAATAGTAACAATTAAAAAAAAAAAAAAACCCAAAAGGCTTCATGGTCAAGTAAATCTGAGAAACATGCACATGACGCACATTGCAGGCTCTTAAAACTTGCAAAATAATGAAGTCTTTTTAACTTTATTTAATCCAGTGTTTTCCAAACTTAACTACAGAACCTTCTTTTCACTGACATCCATTAATACACTATACCATGAAAGGCATTCCATAGAATGCATTCTAGGAAAGGCTTACTTAATCATTTTTTTTTTCTTTTATTTTACACACGAGGATACCAAAAGCCAGGGTGGAAAGAACCTGCCTTGGTTTACAAGTAATTCAGTGGTAAGTGGATCTAAAACTCCAAACACAGTACTTTTTATTTTATAGTCTACTGTCTTCCATACACCTCTTATATCTTTCAAATTTACACCCCCAAATAGAGGGCTAAAATCAAGATGAAAAATCCTATATGGGAAAATCTCACAGACAAATGGAAACTTAAAGATCCATATAATTAATTTTTTTAAAGTATCAACTATGTAGATTTCTGAAGAATTCAAAGAAAATAGAACACTGGTATGCGTGTTCTAATCACTATTTTTCCCATTTATATGTAGAGGTCAGGCTAATTTGCTGAGAAAAAAAAAAAAACGAAGGTGAATATCATTAAACTCCAGACTCCAGCAATGCCCACTTATACTTAACTTGTTTCTGGCAAGATTTAGAGAGTTGTTAGTATCTTTGGAAATAAAATTTTTAATTGGGAAGTGGTAAACAAGGTCAATGAAAAAACTAGGAAAAAAAATCTCAACTAGATATTTGGAAAAAAGATACAATAACATAATGAGTTCATGTAGATATATACAGATGAGTACATATTCTTGAGAGTCTTAACGTGAAAGTAGAAAGTTTTTTCTTTAGTGCACCAAGTAACCAGAAGATATATATGAAGGCAATAAGATGAGATATAAAAACTTCAAGGATAACTGTAAAGCAACCCAAATGTTCACTAACAGAGAATAGATTAACAAAATGTGGTATATTTATATAATAGAATACTATTGAGCACTAAAAATAAATAAATAAATAAAAATATAAAAAAAAAATGAAGTGTTCATATACACATCATGGATGCATTCTCATAAAAATTATAGTTAAAAAGAGTGTGTATAGGATGATTCCATTTATATAAAAGAGGTTTCAAATGACCGGTAAGAGATTACTCATGTGTCAATCTTAACCTGACCTGCTGGATGCATATGGTAAGTACTATTTTCTACTTCTTCTCGGTCATCCTGCAATGACTCCTCATGAAAAGAGGTCTCTTCACTGCTTCCTTCCAGCCCATTCCGCAAGGCAGCACGCATGTTTAATGCAACAATGGTATCATCCACACTGCTGCTGCTGTTGTGTTTATTTCCAGCACTCTCAGGGGTTTGAGGAATGGGTTTGGCAATAGGGTTAGTATAAAAACGTGACACAAGAGAATCATCATCTCCATCCTGCTGATGATTCTCATCAACGGGTTTGCTCAGGAAACTGAATCTGAAAAGGGAAAATAGAAACAGTATCTTAGCCTCTTGTAGTAGTAGTTAACAATGTTAACAGTTACTCCTTAATGAGCCTTTACTAAGTGTCTGGCTGGCACTGTTCTAGGTGATTAAATGAATATTAAAAATTAATTTAATACTTACAGTAATCCTGTAACATAGGTTACTATCATTCACTCTATTTTACAGAAAAGAAAACTGAGACACAGAAAATAGAGTAACTTGCCCTAGGTCACAAAGTTCTAAGTGCTAGAGGTAGGCTTTTAACCCTGGAAATATGGCTGTAGATTCTAAACCTTTAATAGATCTATTTTCATAACTAAATGAATCTGAGCATCAAATATTTAGTTAAAAAAAATTAAAGGATGCTCCACTACGTTGAGGTCAAATAACCAGTTGTGAGTTTCAAGTTAAAAACTTAAAAATTTTTAAAATTCTTAATATTATAATAAGCAAGGTATTAGAAAATGCTTAATGAAAAATCAAACTAGAATTTTATTCAAAGAGAAAAAGAAACAAGAAACAGGAGTGCAAAGATGCAAATATAAGAATATTAAATAATCTAAATGTCCTCCAAAAGAGAACTTGATTATCTTACATTTACAAATAGCTATAGAACCATTAAAAAAAAAGGAGGACATTTGATATATTCATATTGATATGAAAGGGCATTTATAATAAAATAAATGGAATTAAGTAGGAAATAAGTAGGTCATTCATGCATAACCTCTATAATATATACCTATAAGAATATATAAATAAATTTCTAAAGTGTAAGAATATGTACTTTCACTTCCTGCTTTCTATTTTACATACTTCTGTAGTTTTTTTTTTTTTTGGTTTGGTTACAATGACTACATATCACTTTAATAATTATCACAAACAAAATATCCCTTATTGTAAGGGTGTGTCAAATGCATTCTAACCCTGTCCAAAATGACATAATGAATACCAAAATAGTTTTGCAGAACTGAATCAGAAGACCTCCAATAATTTCAAGCTCTAAAATACTAAAAAAGTAAAAATATGACTTAATTTATAGGTGCTCACATACTGTAATACTTTTGCGCAACATTTGCCAAGCTTCATAAAATTCATAGCTCAGAATTTTTTCAAAAGAGACTCGGTTTACCTCTCTCCATTTTCTGGATAGTCAGATGGGGAAGCTAGATCTTCTGAATCACGATTAACAGGAGAGAAGAGATTGCTATTATTAAGGTTTTTCAAAACCAACTTCTTAATGCTCTTTCTATAAAAAGAGATCAAATAGAAAAAAAAAAGAACTCAGGCATAGGTACATCACAGACATGATCTTAAAAATGAGTCAAAAAAGCACTCATTCAATTCTTATGTGTCTAAAAATGGCCATAAGATTCAACTCACAAACTCTTCCAATAAATACATAACCAAAACATAAGGTCTCAAATACATTGCTCTCTGGTGCTTGGAAGAATAAAGCTAAATGCATTTCAAAACAAAGTGGGAATTCCTCTTGAAAATATTATTCATGTTTCTCTGACTTCTGAGCACTTTATCCACATACTTATTTAGTTCACTCACACTCTATATCTTATATTTCAATTATTTTCCTACATGTCTTTTCTCTCTTTAAACATTTTCTTTTTTCTTTGGCAGTCAGGATTATAACTGTCTCCCCACACTGCTCTGAAGAAAGTAGGCGAATAGGTACTTGTTGACTCAGTGAAGAAGATTTTTACAATAACAAGAAAGAAAAATATAAGTAAAAAAACCTCTAATGTCCAATGATGCAAATGATGACAAATATCTAAAAAGTTCAGGTTTGTGTACAGCAGGTTTACTTCACACAAGAACCTCTATAGTATACAAGCTTCAAGTAGAAGAACCACATAGAAGATATCTGAATCAACCTCCACTTAAATTTACAAGATTAACAAATGTGCTCCATTCCTTCTTTAAAAATAAACTATAAGTAGCAGATCATTTTCATATATTTATTTTTTAATCTCAACAACTGAGTTATATGATAATAAATATCAGTAATATTTGTTCCAAGCCTGTGTTTGCCAGTTATACTCTTTATAGTAATGATGTTATTAAATAAGCCAATGAAACAGGCACTTGAAGAATTGTTATTTCCATGAAAATTAAACGATGAGACCTGCCCTCCTACTGATGGTAAACTAGGTAATGCAGACTAATCCTGCTAAGGAGGATAACTAGAAAAGTTGGAGTCCTTTGTAGGCATTGAGAACCAACAAGCTGTAAAAGTCTCTACCCCTAGAGTTAAGAGAAAACTAAAGTAAAAAGCACAGTCACAAGTTCAGCTTTGACTCACCTCAATAAGCAACTCTTAAAAAAACAACAACAACAAATTTTCTCTGAAGATCAATGCCATCATCTTTGAACTCTAATTATTGTCATGAACAGTTTGAAATATAGTAACTGACATAAAATAATTTTTTAAAAAGACACAAAAGGAGACAAGCTATATCTTCCAAGAAGAATAATGGCCCATAAGGACATGATTGGATATTCAACATCATTAGTCATAAAAGAAATGCAAAGTAAAAGCATGAGATACCACTTCACATCCACTAGGATGGCTATTATAAACAAACAAAACAAAATAAGGACTGACAAAGATATGGAGAAAAATGAACCGTTGTGCATTGCTGGTGGGAAGGTAAAATGGTGCAGCTGCTAACAGTGTGGAAGTTCCTCAAAAATATAGAAATAATCTAAATATCCATCAACAGATGGATAAACAAAATGTGGTCTATCCATACAATGGAATATTATTCAACCTTAAAAAGTACTGATGATCTGAACACGTTACAATATAATGAACCTTAAAAACATTATGCTAAGTAAAATAACCCAGACATGAAGGGAAATTGTATGATTCCCTTTATATGAAGTATCTAAAATAGGCAAATTCATATTAGGGGTTAACAGGGACTGAGAGAAGGAGGAAGTAGGGAATTATTGCAAAATAGATGCAGAGCTTCTGTTTGGGATGATGGAAAAGTTCTGCAAATAGTGGTGTTGATAGTTATATAACACTGTAAACGCTATTAAATATTAAAATGGATAAACTCAGGAAAACTGTAGATGGGATCAGATTTTTGTGTATGTGATGTTGGAAGTTAAGTAAACAGGGTAGCTCAAATATCCCCCCCGCCCCCGCCAAAAAAAAAAAAAAAATACCCAGTGTGGATACAGTATACCTAAATAATAAGCAAGCCATACCCAACAATAGAGTACACATTCTTTTCAAAAACGCATGGCACATTTATAAAAAAATAACTATGCTGGACCATTAATGACATAGGAGTGACAGAATAGTGAGCATCAATAATGCCAGAAGTTAGTCCTTTGAAGTGACCAATAAAACTGGTAGATCCCTGACCAGACCGACCGGGAAAAAAAGAGAAGGAAAAAAAAAACAAAAACAAACAAAAAAAAACCATATCAAGGATGGAAATGGAATGGGGATAGTGCTGCAGATTCTACCAAATGAAAAAAGCTGAATAGTCCTATAACTTTTAAATAATAAAAACTACAAATATTACTTTAGGCTCATATCTCTTTACTAGTACTCAATAGTTAATGAAGGAAAAAAAAGCATACCTTACACAAACTCTTCCAGAAAACAGAAAGAGGAAATACTCCACAATTTTTTTATTTGATCAGCATAACCTTTATACCAAAACCAGATAAGGAAGTTGTAAGAAAGAAACATTCGGGACAATCTAAGTCATGAACATAGAAGGCAAAGATCATGGACAAAGTTTTACACAGTGAATCTTACAAGCAAGGAAGTTACCCTACACTATCAGAGAAAGGACCAGGAGACAACCTGAAAGGACTCCCTGCTGGTCAAAGACGGAACAATTTGATCGTTATACAAAACAGTAACTGCAATTGACTGAAACACAGCAGCAGAGTGGAGAAGAGAAGAGGGACTGATAAAATTTTAGTTTCACATGAAGAACATATCTACAACTAGAAGACAAGGAACTAAAAACGGTGTCAAGCAAAAGTGAAGGGGACCGGCATCAGAAATATCAAGTGAGAAAGGTACAAAGAACAAGCATAAGAAGCCAAAGAACAGAAAAGTGTAGCAAAACTAATTTGGTAAATACATTTGCTTGAATACCATTCAATCAGTTGTCGTGTTTGAAAACACTGAAGAGAATACTAGAAAATAAAATTATAGCCATTTGAAAAAGTACATTTTTAAAACTAGAAACACATCAAAGTATTTTCCCTGCATGAGTTTCCACTATCTCTCTTCATTTTAAATGACACATCCCGAGCAGCTTTCCTTCATCATTCTACTGTTAGTTTCTCCTACACTGGCAATCTCTACCTCTCTTTTCTGTCATTCATCTCATTTATGATTACTGTCAACTTCTCTCTTCCCTCAAAGATTGTGAATTCAGTGACAGAGGAATGTGTCTTGTTCATAGCTGCATCCCCAGTGCCCATCACACTTAGCACTTAATAGCTGCTTGATAAATAATGAAATGCTGATAGCAGGAACTGCAAAGACCTTTATAGTACCCACCCCCTCTTATCCCTTGGCTTAAATGATCTCCATCTCTAAGCCCCTCCCCTGCCATGAGGGGCTATCGGACTAAGTTGTGAGATTCTCAATTATTCTTTAGCTCCCCTTATGCCTCCTAAGATCCATTCTTACAGTCAACATTTACTGATCATGTACTATGTCACAGGAACTGTCTTAAGACCCTTTTAAATGACAAAAAACCCACAAAGGTACCTACCTACATAGAGCTTACATTCTAGAGAGAGAAAAGAGGCAAAAACCAAACATACACACACACACACATGAAGAGTGCTGACAAGAGAAAATATAGGTGCAATTTTAAATAGGATGGTCAGAGTAGTCTTTATTGAGGTGACGCTGAATAAAGGGTGAAATTTAGCTATATGGATTTACGGGGAGAAGTGTTTCAGACAAAGAGAACAAAGGCAATAGTATGCCTTTCCCGTTCTAATAGCAGCAAAGAGATAATAAGATTAGAGTGGAATAAAAAGAATAACAGATGTGTTCACAAGAGAGGTAATGGAAGGTAAGATCTTACAGGGCTTTTCATGCCATTGTGAGGACTTTGGCTTTTACTGAGTAAAATATAAACCACCATAAGGTTTTGGACAGAAGAGTGACTTATGCTTCAAAAGGATCTACTGTGGTAGCTACATTCAGAATAGAATGATAAGAGTAAAAGCAGAAAGATCAGTGAGGATGATACTACGGTAATTTTTTTGAGAGGATGGTGGCTTGCATCAGGGTAGTAGCAACAAAGGTGGTAAGAAGTGGTCAGAGTCTGGGTAGTTTTTGAAGGTAGAACAAAGATAATTCGCTGATAACTTGACTGTGGGATGTATGAAAAAAGTCAAGAATGATTTCAAATTTTTGGTCTGAGCAACTAGAATGATGAAAATGCTATTATCTGAGATAGGGAAAGCTCTGAGTGGCACAGGTTTGAGGTGGAAAATCATGGTTCAGTATTGGACATGCTGATTTTGAAATAAATGCCTACTAGACATCCAAGTGGAGATGTTGAGTAGAGTTGGATATAAGAATCCAGAGTCTGGGAGAAAGGTTGGGCTGGAGATAAAAGTTTGGGAATCACCCTTGACTTTTTACAGATATCCCTTGACTTTTTTTTGACTACAGATGATACTTAAAGCCATGAAACTAAGTTAAATAGATTTGGGAGTAAAGAAAATGTGATCAAGAACTGAGGCAAGAATCATTCCAATTTTAAGAAACTGGGAAGAAGAGGCAACAGCAATAGAGATAGAAGTAGAGACCAGTAATGTGGGAAGAAAACTAGGAAAATTTCTATGATTTTCTAGGAACTGAGTATCATATGAAAAACAGAAAGAGGGAGAGGTGAACTATGTAAAACACTTCTAATACATTAAGACTACTGAGACCAACCCCACAGAAGTGGAAACCAAGAGGGGAATATAGCATTAATAGCAAAATGCATTATCTTCCCACCCAAATCCTTTCTCTTTGTATATTATACTTGGAAATCTTAGGGAGGCCTGGGGAAACTACCCTGGGAGATGGCTGGACTGATGAATCCAAGCCCTTTTTATCTACTCCATGCCAAACAATCTGCTAAATTCTGGGGACACAAACATGAACAATACATAGTCTTAGCCTCCAAAATAACCTAACACTGTTCTAAGAAATGTATAAAACTAAACTTTTAATCTTTTCTGAAGCAGCAGCCCACTATATTTTTAAGGAAAGAAAGGAGTGATAATTTTTTTTTAACTTAACATTCAGAGACAAAAAACTGCAAGTGATGAATTCCCACTTTTTCTCCAAAGCCCAACCCCCCCTTTTTTCTGATTAGAAAAGTTAGTGATGTTTAAAAAGCCTATGTATAGGTGTATATGTCTATGTATCTTGTCTATGTATCTAGAAAAAATAAGCAACCCAGAAATAAAATGCCCTGAAGTGACATCTTCAGATGTTGACTACTGTTAAGAGTTAAGTATGTATTTTTCTTCAGATTTTTTTCCATGCATATTCAACACTCTAGGACATAATTGCTCTAATACATAATTTAAGTGTAATTTTCTATGTTTACCAACAACTCTTCTATACAATTTCTTGTATTTTTTTCTGTGTAATTATTTTATTATTGGTTCAACAGCTGTATGTATGAGTCTTAAAAAATATACAATTCTTCTTAATCAGTTTGGCCAATTAGAGTTGCAAGAAAAAAGCGTCTTAAAGTTATACAAGCACTAACTTCTCAGAAACAAAACAAAAAAAATCACATACATGTTAAAAACTAGAAGCCTATTAATCAAAATATTTTTATGTCAACTATGGTTATCCTCAGGAATGATCAGGTCACTTTTATTCTTCTTTGTGATGCTCTATAGTTTTCAAATTAAAAGAAAAATAACTGCATAGCATTAGTACATTTAAGTAAATAATTATATTATTTTATATTTAGTTTACATTAATACTTTATACTTAATTTATAGTAACAAAAATAAACTCACTTGGGCATGAATGCTCCATTGGCTAAGGATGGTTCATCATCATCCAGCCCATCAAAGAGATGTGACTTGGCTGTGCCTGTTGTTTGTAAAGCCTTTGGTCGGACTCTGGTGGCAGGACGAGGTGTCAGTTTATAATGAGTGGGTGTAGTGAGAGCTTTCTGGGCTGCAGGATTTGTTGGTTTCAATCTCTGAAAAATAAAATCATCAAGGAAAGGTCTAGTTTAACTCAAATGTATGGTTTTAGCCTTAAAAATCAGAAGACCATAGTGCATATCTCATCTTTTCCACGGACCTCCTAAACAAGGATGACAACACCTAATGTTGGATGTATGTGTGAATGCTAATGGAACTTCTATTTCTCAATAACTGATTTTTACTCATCTCTTCAGCCCCATTTCAACTGCTTGTCTAACTTGTTCTAAAATGTAATTGAGATACTTCATTTGAAGTACTTTGTAACTCAAAATATATTAACATAATATTAATGCACCTTGTGCATTTCTTTACCTTACAGAAGAGAATATAGTCTGCAGTAGTTTTGTTTTCTGAAACGAAGATGACAGTATCTATATTCATTTTAAGAAGACATTATCAAAAAATTCTAAGCCAAATTATTATTCAATTAACCAAAAATTTTATGCTTCAAGAAAAACTGAGACACAGCTATGAATTAATGTTCAACTTCTGTGCAATCCAAATCACTATGAGAAAACAGGTATTAGGTTGTACTTATCCATCATTTAGTAAACACTGGTAATTACCATGAATCAAACACTAAGTACTAGGAATAAAAATAAAATTACTTTCTCTAATTTTTGAGGAAATTAACAAGTTAGTGGAGGAGACACACAATAAATTAGTTAAGACTCCAGGCTGATTTTGATGGCATTTTACTATGTTTCTATAGCATCTTCAGGATGTTATACATTTGTATTCTGAAATAGTATACACTGGATTATATAATCACTTGAACAACAACATCTAACATATAAAAATCGTCGCAATTTAGGCTTCTCTTCCCAATGCACTATTTTACACCTCAGCAACAATGAATCTTTCCAGATCTCTTTGTGATCTTTCACAATCTGTGCCTTTGCTTGG
The DNA here is from genome assembly GCF_000325575.1 of Pteropus alecto. Taxonomy (NCBI): domain Eukaryota; kingdom Metazoa; phylum Chordata; class Mammalia; order Chiroptera; family Pteropodidae; genus Pteropus; species Pteropus alecto. The sequence goes on from NW_006441394.1 coordinate 851,616, forward strand.
AATGTCTTGACTTAGATCTACCAACTTTTACATACATACACAAGAATTAAATGTTACCTCTTCTGAAAAGCCTTATCAAACTCACTCAACAATCTATGCTCTTCCCTCTATTACGTTTTAATTTTTTAAGATAAAATTCACCATTTTAATGCATGTAATTCAGTGGTTTTTATTATATTTACAGCCATTATCACTACCTAGTTCCAGAACATTTCCATCACTCCAAAAAGAAACCCTGTTCTTCCCAATACTTCTTATCCCTTAGCAAACATGAATTTACTTTCTGTCTCTATGGATTTGCCTATTCTAGACATTTCATATAAATGGAATCATTAGGCCTTTTGTGTCGCATTACATCTTTCACCTAGCATCATGTTTTTGAGGTTCATCCATGTGATAGCATGTATTATGGCTGCATGATATTCCATTGTATAAACAACATTTTGTTTATCCATTCATCAGCTGATAGGCTCTTTTCTCTATTATTGCATATACTATCTTGAGCTACAATAAATTTAAACACTTACAGGTCTAATCTTCCTAACTAGATAATAAGCTCTTAGAGAATAAGTTCTTGTGTATTTGCATTATGTATCCTCAGTGTTGATCAGAGACTAGCACGTAGACACCTAAAATTATATTGCACAAAGAACATAATTTTCATGTAATCACAACTTATATTTACACAGCATCTTAAAAAACATTTTAAATTTATATTTTGCTTCTCATTATATATAGTTACAGGGTTAATTTAAGAACTAGGTAAGGAATAAACGAGATGATATAAATGACTAAATCCTAATTTCTGTATACTGAACGAATTACTCATTAAACTCTCAACAATGAACAGTATTACTATTTCCATTTTACAGATGAGGAAACAGATTCAGAGAGTCAGAAAGACATGCCCAGTGTCTCCTAGACTGCACGCAATAAAACAAGGATTAAACAAACCAAAGACTATGCTTTTAATGCCATGCCACAGTGAGCAAAAGATCATTTCTTTGCCACTAGAGCATAAAAGATTAAGACAAAGCTATGTAGAAAACAGAAGAAAAGATTTTGATTTGCCACTTAGGAGCATTATGATTTTAGGAGAATCAGCCTCTCTGAGCCTTAGTTTGCTCGACTATGAAATAAGATTAATAATATCTGCCTTATTTCAGGGTTGTTGAAGTCTCAGCCCTCACCCTGAGTCCAGTGCTCATTTCACTGTTTGTCATACTGCCTTCTACTAGCAAAAATAATTTACTCCCCCAACCTGGTGAAAAGCATAAACGTGTGTCATAAAAACTTAATTACACCTAAGTTTCTTTAGCCTATATATGTAAGAAATTACATTCTACACATTTAATTTCCCCTTTTCTGAGAATAAATTTTATAGAGCATCCTTAAACTTACCTCTTCTTTCTTTTTAGGGTCTGACATGGGATTCCGAAAGAGAGGAGAGTCTCCAAAAGGTGAGTATGTTAGACTGTTGATGTGCTGTTGGAGAACAGCCTGCTGGGCAGCAGAGGCATTCGGATCTGTCAAAGCTTTTTAGAAAAAGAAAAAGCACAATGTCAGTTCAAGGATTCAGTGCATTTATACCAAGAGAACTCAAAACTTTTTGGAGATGTGGTCTTCAAAATGTTCAGACTCACTCAATGGTGGGAAGCAGAAAAGCAAACTGTGAATAAATCTACAATCAAATTAATGGGTCAAAGATATGAAGAGGCATTTCATAAGAAACAACATAAATAAAATTTTACTTAGGTCTTTATTGTTACTAATAAAGAAATGTAAATTAAAACAACCTTGAAGAAATATTTTATACCTATCTCATCTATCAGTGGCATAGCTGTATAAAGAGTTATAGTCTTCGACTTCTAAAAACACTACAAATTGGTTTCCTCTGTCTAAAAATACCAATGACAGTACATAGAGCAAGTACTGTTTTTGTTTTTTAACCTAACAACTTTAATCATGGAAATTTAACCCAAGGACTTCATTAAACTATAAATAAAATAATGTTTGTAAGTATTCACACTTACATGTAAAAGCCAAGACTTGGAAACAACCTATGTCCAACATTAAGTTGTAAAAATCGTGATACATCAACATGGTGGGTTACAACATCAACATGGTGGGTTAAGTAGTTATTAAAAATAATGACAATGTGTTTCAATGTAGAAATAAAGTATCTTTGATTTAATTTAATAAGTAAAAATTCCATAATTAAAAATATTATACATATTAAGAATAGAGAAGGAGGCAGAATTAAAAAAATAAAAATGGCTGTTAAGGAATCCTTATACATTTATTATTTACATTTAACACTCATTACATTGAAGTAAAAATTGAAAGAAAAAAAGATCACCCAATTAGTCTTATTTTCTTTCAAAGTGTAAGAACAAAGATATCATCAGTCACAAAGAATTTAGGGTATACACAAGAAACAATGATCTACAACTGTACACAGTAAAAAGAAAAAAAAACAAAAAAACCCATACTTTCTACACTGGACCTTGACTGATAAAGAAACCTCTTTGCAAGGTAACTTAAATATTTCCAAAAATACTGATAAAAAATCAAATCACACTTAAGTCATTTTAGAAATATACTTTTTTCCTTTATAAATGTTTAAGGGTAAAGCCAAAATACAATTAAGATAATATACATGAAAGGATTGCCATAAACGAAACATTCTGAAGTTTTTAAAAAACACAGTGGCAACAACAACAACAAGAAACCAAGAACAGACAGCTAAAGCTAAATTTATTACAAAGGGGTAGTCCACCTTAGTCAAATTAAGCTTTCTTAAAATCAGATGTATTCATTAAATACTAAAACACTGTATGTTGATGCTTATGTGAGAGTGCAAATGTGCTCAGGATTGTGAAAACCAGAGATGTCAATTTAAAGATCATATAGCAAATCATCTGTATTCAAAAAGTTCCTAAACCCATTTTAAGATTATAGGCAACAAAAAAATATAGAAAAATATCTTTTGGTACACAGTGCCACACAATAACAGTACAGTGTTATTCTGTGAACTATTTGAGGAGACTCAAGAAAACTCAGATCTTTTTAAAGAACTCTAATATTCACTGATTAGTTTGTTACCTAATTATCCATTAGAAATTATCCATTAGAAAAAGCTGACCCACACCAGCTGATCCCATCCTTTAACAAGTATAGGTAACCAACTCCACCTAGGTTTCCTCAAAAGAATAAAAACTTCCTTTAACAAATCCAAATATAATCTAAAAAGTGTGAGGATATTTTTAAATTTTTATGTTTAAATACGAAATCTTATGTTAACTGCATTTCTTAAAAATACAGAAAGAAGAGCTGATATGTTGGCAAAAATAAGGTAAGAGAACAAGCAACCATAAGCATTAGTTAAGCTACCACTGGTGTTATATTCAAGTCTGGTCACAATAATTGAAAACACACTGAATAACTACATCATAGCCAAATAATTAAAGGAATAAGAAAATGTATAAAAAATCAAGTCTTCTGAAAACAGAAGAAACTGATGATACTTTATCTGGAAGACTGATCAATGGGGTGTGACAAAGAAACTGCAACAGACTGGTTTTGCTTAGTTTAGGAGGTAAAAATAGAACCACTAGTGGAAATACTATGGAGGCAGGTTTTGGTTTCTGAACAACCTGAACAAAACAATGGACTAGACTGATCTGTACAAAAGCCACCCTAACTGAGGTTTTTAAGACAAGCAAGGGACTCCTACAATATGAGGGGACTCTCATAAACTCTGAAGCACCTTCCAACTAAGATTCTGTGATGCAAACACATCTGTAAATTTTAAGAGTCAATACAACTGCTTTTAAATGGGCAGTAGTTACATTAATGCATGCAAATGTAGTATTAAATTCTTTGGTCAGGAATTTTTAATTGGCTTTTAAAACAATGGGATTATTATAAACCATTATGAAAGCTATCCAAGTAAAAATGGCAAGTTACAATATTGATGCTACCTCTGTCTATTGAAAACAATCACAGAGACAAGAAATAAAAATGGAAATATTATTTTTAATGACAAAGCTGATTCTAATGTTCACAAAGAGATCAGTTAGAATTCTAACTCACTTCCACTTTCTACAAAGACGTAATTAAAATCTATGGTTAAAAAATATTAATATATATATATATATATAACCCACAATGACAAAGAATGAGAATGTAGCAAGAGAAGAGATGAGAAAATATTAAAAAATTCCAGGGAAAAGAAGTGGACATGGGAGTGATAAAGCAGGATGGAGCAAACAATATAGCTTAGATTATACTCAAAGGGGATTATAGCCAAAACAAAGCATATATGTCCTGGAGAATCCCAGAAAGGTTAGAGATTCTAGAGTATCAAGTTTGATGAAGTGAGACTGAAAATAGAAGAGAAGAATCAATGCAAAGTATATTATAAAATAACTACACCCCATCATCCTCCTAAGCCCTGATGCTCAAGAGATAGGCCAAAATATCAGAGTGTACCTCTGATGAAACCCAGTTAACATATGGAAACAACAAAGACAACTAATTTGAGTGTTTACATCATCCCAGAGCTAACACTTAGATAACGGCTGGTTCCTGCATTACTTAAAATGAAACCTACTGGTAAACAATCTCTACCCAAACACACAAGTAGTCAGTGAACCTTATATTGTTTTATTCTTAAATGTAAATGGAAAGAATCACCATGCATTAAAGAGTAAGACCAAATAAAAAATAATCCTGATGATTTACGGAAAAGAAGAACCTGTACAAACATCAGAATCAGCTTTAGCATAAAAAATTTTCATTGCCAATTAACAAATTCAGTTTCAAGAACAAACTATATCTTGGAACCAGATGCTTAAAAGAAAAGGAAGTCTGAGAGAACAAGAATTCTTATAAATTAAAAAATCCAAAATGCTGAGACAACCAAAAATCTCCTAAAAAGCAGAAATACAGCAGGGGGAAAAAAAGAAAAACCCAAAGATTTATGACAGAAAGGTCTAAGCAAATCACTGAAATTTCAGCACAAGAGATAATCTTAAATGCTTTTGAGAGTGGGGGAAAAAAGTCTCAAGCATGAGAAAGACATTAAACTACTCATCAGTAATGGTTAATACAAGAAAGAATATAGTAAAAGTTCTGAGGGTAAACTATTTTCAAACCAGAATTCCATAACATTAAAGTGTGAGGAACAAATGACGATATTTTCAGATCTGTAAGTAGTCAAAGGTTACTTTACATATACACTTTACTTGAAAATACATTCAAGAAAATTCAAGAAATATCCAGGACACAGCAGTTCCCACTGAGTAGACCTGAAGGGACTATCCTAGAGCAATGCTGAAGGCTTAGGGAATAATGATTTCAATGGCTACAAGATAGGGAGATCAAAGAATGATGGATTTAGGGTAAAGAATTATGATACTATCCTTAAGAATCTGGACTAGTTTAGGAAGGCGATATAGGCTGGTAATGCAAGGGGAAAAAAAGAATAAGAAATTCCAGGAAAAGCTGTATGACAAAGGTGTACTTGGCTGGGCAGCAATGTTTTCATAGCTATAATAAAATGGTGTGTTCACTTGCAACTTTTATGCTTTAACCAAAGAAGACAGAAATAACTGTAGGGCAGAACATGTTATCAACTTCATCAACATAAAAATATAAAGATGGCAAAAGAAATGTAGTTGACAGAGAAGAAAAAGTATATAAGGACACAACTCAAATTTGCAAAGGCTTCTCAAAATGTGGTACATGGATCATGATAGTACAGAAGATGAATTTAAACTTCTGTCTATCTATGGTACTCTATGCCAGGTGATAGCAATTTTCTTTTATGGTAGAACATGGTTTCCTTTAAAAAAGATACTTAAGTTAAAAAGTAAGTTAATCTTAAATTAGAAATAATAATAAAGGTGGCAGGCAGTTTTCACAAAAACTGGGAAGAGGTATTCAAATAAATGAAGTATAAAAAACACTTCAATAGATAAAACTAAACTTAGGAAAATTAGTTACATTGGAAGAAGTGAATAAAAAACAGTGTGATAAATAAACAGGGTGATAAATGAGCATTAAATTCTCATCTACCATTAGTAATTTAAATTTACTTAGATTTAATAAAGCAAAACACAGCAATATAAGTACATCATTTAGAAAGCCAACTTAATTACATTACATACCAATTAAAAGCTGTAACAAAAGTAGTTTCTTTGGGGGAGCAGGCCTGGGAATGGGCAAGCACTAAATAATTATTCATGTATGTATATACTGTACTGCTAGGAATGAACAGAGGTGGAGTAGAAAATCAGGTCAGTAAGTTAAGTATTAGCAAGAAATAAACTGAATAAAGCCTTCTAAAGTGACTGACACTTACCTACTGGGGCCTGGGGGGCTCCAAAGCCCAAAGTGGCTGTCGTGGGCGTAA
>NW_006441394.1:858984-865882 GCF_000325575.1 Pteropus alecto
GAAAGAGAAGGGTAAGGAAGGGCATTGATAGTCTTATTTGACTAAGGGGAGTCAAGAAATACTATCTCCTAGTTGACAGAGAAGAAAAAGTATATAAGGACACAACTCAAATTTGCAAAGGCTTCTCAAAATGTGGTACATGGATCATGATAGTACAGAAGATGAATTTAAACTTCTGTCTATCTATGGTACTCTATGCCAGGTGATAGCAATTTTCTTTTATGGTAGAACATGGTTTCCTTTAAAAAAGATACTTAAGTTAAAAAGTAAGTTAATCTTAAATTAGAAATAATAATAAAGGTGGCAGGCAGGTTTCACAAAAACTGGGAAGAGGTATTCAAATAAATGAAGTATAAAAAACACTTCAATAGATAAAACTAAACTTAGGAAAATTAGTTACATTGGAAGAAGTGAATAAAAAACAGTGTGATAAACAAACAGGGTGATAAATGAGCATTAAATTCTCATCTACCATTAGTAATTTAAATTTACTTAGATTTAATAAAGCAAAACACAGCAATATAAGTACATCATTTAGAAAGCCAACTTAATTACATACTAGATGAATTAAAAGCTGTAACAAAAGTAGTTTCTTTGGGGGAGCAGGCCTGGGAATGGGCAAGCACTAAATAATTATTCATGTATGTATATACTGCTTTTGTAGGAATGAACAGAGGTGGAGTAGAAAATCAGGTCAGTAAGTTAAGTATTAGCAAGAAATAAACTGAATAAAGCCTTCTAAAGTGACTGACACTTACCTACTGGGGCCTGGGGGGCTCCAAAGCCCAAAGTGGCTGTCGTGGTATTAAATCCAGGGGCCCCAAAGGCTCCTGTACCAAGAGGCCCTCCGATCTTAGGTTGGTTGTTCCCAAACAAAGATGCCTGTCCAGCACCAAGAGCTATGGAGACAAGAGGAAAGAAAAAAGCGCCACAGAAGATCCTTTGAATATTGTACCAGAGGTCAGTTACTTAAAAATATAATACATTTGGAAACTTCATAATGACCACTCATGACAACAAAAGAGCTAATACAGTAAATGCTAACTATATGCCAAACACTGTGCTGAATACATTATATACATCATAGGCAAAATAGTTAACCTCTCTGTTATTTCCTTAACTATGAGATGATAATACATAGCTTAGATATTTAGTCTAAGATTAAAATGAATAAACACATATTAAGCATTCAGAAGATGTCTGATAGATATTAACACTCATTAAATATTAACTAGTATCATCTTATTTAATCTTCATAAGCCTAAAGTAGAAACTATTATCCCCATTTTACAGATGAGAAAATGGAGAGTTTAGTAATTAGCTCAATGTCACAAACATAGTAAATGGTGAAATTGAGGTTCAGACCTCAGTGTACCTGACTATACAACCAGGGCTCTTAACTGCTACTGTCTATAGTAAAACAGATCTTGAAATAATTTAAAAAAGTCAATTCTCCTTAAGTTTCAATATTTGCAAATACTCAGCTGAATCTATCACAATGTCATCTTTTTGATTAACTATAGGCTAATAAAAATAGTAAAAAGTAACACTTTCAAGTGTTTCATATCTCATGAAAATTTAGACAAAGCTTTTTGTTTTATAAAAAGCTTTGTGATAAAGTTACTAAATTGATTCAAGTTTCAGCATGAATCAGATTGGATGGAATAAGAACTTATTTTCACCAGAGGGAAACTCACTACAGAAACTTGTAATGTTTTAAAGCCTAATGAATCTTGAATAAGTTACTGGCATAAATTTTTAAGAAAATTTCCATTCCTTTTTCCTCAAAAAATTACTGGCAACTTGGAAGATCTGAAGTTCCTTTTAATGTATCAATGCATCTTGACGGAGATATGGTTTACCAGGAAAATCAAGAAAATTACTTCAAAGATATACCTGGAGGTCAAAAATATTGAATGGGATACTGCTTTGAGATCACAACCAAAAAAAAGGAAAGCAAATTTATATCCAGAAAATCCATACACTATAAATTAGTGAGGGTGACTATTCCATCAATAAGACAAAAATATAGCAATGGGATTATTTCACCTTAAAAAGTCTAACTTTGGAACAGAGAATAAATCCTAAGCCATTAGAATGTAGAGGAAATTCAAGAAAAACTAAAATCACATTACTCCTTCAAAGGACATAGTTTTCAGCCAAATTTCAGGATTCTTTATTTTTCTAGGTAGTAAACACCTCCTTGGCCCCAAACAAAAACTTAAATGAAACCCAAATATATAAAATGAATAAAAATTTCTGTTCTGGATAGGTGTGTATTTCCTTCACTTCTGCAGCAGTTCTGGTAAAGAACCATAAAACTGTCTAAAAAACCACTGTATATCAGTAACACACAAAAGAATAACAAAAGGCACTATGAGGTTCAGATGATCTGGAAAGGAATTATCATAATTATCAATGGAAAAATACATATTCTATCCAGACCTGTCTTATATCATGCACATGATTTTTTATGCTTAAAGGACTTACTAGGGACATTCTGATGTATGATAATGTTAATTTATGAAATGTGCTATATTTATGATTAGTTGTACGAATCATAAGGAAGCTAGCTATATGGGGGACGCCATGGTAACAGTGGCTCTAGAGACTCCAAAGATGCTGAAAGATAAAGTGAAAATGATTATATTACTTTTAAGATCTTCTAATAAATGTTAGAATTTAGTTTTATCAATGCTATCTATCTTGGGGCAGATTTTTCTGTGTATATATTTGTGTGATAATTAACTTTACTACATGTATCCTTCAACGTATCACTTTGTAGAAAATTTTAAGAACTAAAATCTTACTATTATTAACTACCAAGAAAATGGCATACTACTGATAATTCTGACAGTTAATATCACTGTGAAGAAGAAACTGATACTCCCATGATTTAATGAATATTCCTTAGTCTAAGCACATTAGGAAAAAAAGATCACACACCAAAGGATAAAATATTTTATACTAAGATTGATCACTTAAATCTAAGTGTAGTATCTCTATAGTCAATATTCATGAAGTATGCAAAGGCCCATGTTACAGGGCAATTTACTCCTGCTGCGGTACAAATGTGAATTTCAACACTCAAAACAAGCTGCTGCACAGAAATACTCACTTAGCTAATGTACCCCCCAAAACACAACCTAAAGCTACAATGTTATTCTTCTTGAGATATCATGAAATGCAGAGTTCAGAAATGCAAATGTTTGTGTACAATAGTCTCCAGACATATTCCTCTCAAACCTAAAAGTCTGCATTAGCAGATGTAAGCATCAAAGGATTCAGATACTGTGAGCTTGGTGAGTCTCGCAATTCTTGGTTCCCTAAATGATCTGCTGCTAAGGTTGGGGGTGTAAAATTCTTTATTAACTGTATTTGGCTTTTAGTTTATAGGGACAAGACATGAATGAGGAATATATAGCAGTAATAAAAATGTAATTTGTTGTCTGTGAGGTAGAACTGTTTAAGGAAAATGGAATATATTCAAATTAATAAAGAGGCTGAGATGTAACATTATTGTGGAATAAAAGACAACAGCACCAGAAAAAGTTATAGAACATTTTATAACCCTGGACTACAGAAGACATTGCTAATCACAACCTGCAAGACCCAAAAGCCGAAGAGGAGAGAATGACAATTTTGACACATAAAAATAAAACTTGATTAGTAAGATACCATAAACAAAATTAAAGACTTAGTGCAAATACCTGTAACATCCAAGCCTTCAACTTATTGTTCATAAACTGCCTAGAGTCAAATCTACCCTTGAAAAAACCCTTAATTTGCCCATACCAAAGCTAATTTTTCCTCTAGGAATAGAAGAGAACACTGATGTCAGATAACATATTCTATTTAAGTTTAGGGATTACACTGTACAAAAAAATAGAGCTTTTTAGTTTTTATTTCTTGCAAAATACATGCGGAAGAATTTGGTAAGTTAAAAAGCTCAAATGAAACCCTATCATACTACCGAAGAGAGTTAATATCCACTCTCTCAAAAATAAAGAAATAATAATCAAATATTATGAGTAAGAAATTCAAAGATTCAAATGGCCAGTAAACATACATAAGGATATGTTACCAGTAATCAGTGAAGTGCAAATGAGAATATACCAATTCCTACTATCATGCATGCAAACATGAAAAAGTCCAACAATATAAAAAGAGCACGGGAAAATGAGTACTTTCATAAAATATGAGTAAAAATAAAAATGGGAATTCTTTTCAGAAGGCAAATTGGCAAGACTGACCAAAATTCAAAATATGTGTATCTTCTGGCACAATTCCAATTCTAAGAATCAATCGTATATATTATTAATATACACAAAATTATGTAACAAAGATCTTCATTGTTGCATTGCTAATAATATCAGATAACTTAAATGTCCATTAACGGGGAAAAAGATAAATAAATTATGCTGTGTGTATGAATTCTGGGGTTATGTGTATATATGCACATGATGAAACACTAAACAGTTATATTGAAAGACTGAGTTAGATCTATACATACTGACCAAAAGAAAAAATATATGCCCAAAATGTCATGGGAAATGAAAAGAACGAAATACAGAATACTATATATAAAGTAGCTGCTTTCTTTCTAAAACATGACTGACTGTACTGTAGTAAACAATATGAAATACAATGATATATATAACTGAAACAAAAGTTAAATAAAACAATACTTAACCTTGCTTCATACAATAGATTTTTTCTCAATTCCAGTTCATTTTTAAAAAATGCTAGTTGCAGCCTACTACATTAATATTATATCCAACTAATTAATGTATGTCATCATTTGGTTTACTCATATAGAATATGGTTTCCTTTTAAGAACATAACAAAAAAGCCTATAGAGAAAACACATGTACATACAAACATATATATGTATGTGAAAGCACATTTGAAAAATGTATATAAAAGGGTCTGACAAGATACATGCCAAACTTTCAATAGCTGTTACTTCACAGCTAAAAGGTGTAAGCTTTTCATGATACCTCTGTATTGTTAAATTCTTTTTAACATGCACTTTTACTTTAAATAGAAAATAAAACAATTTATAGGGTACGAAATGTGGTTCTATTAAAAAAGAGACATTAATCAGCATAGGAGCAAAGACAATGGGTAACTCGACAGTGGAGGCAGAGACGATGGAAATGAATGGTCTGCAAGTAAGACTACACTCATAGATGAATTTGGAAAGTAGGTTATTAACTATATGCTTAAACAACCTTGTTGAACTATACATATGGAAACATTTATTCATTTTATGAACATTATCACCTTTCAATGTTTAAAACAGCTGGGCGGGTAGAGGGGTTGCTGTCTTCAAAAACACTGAAAAATAATTATCAATAGCAGGAATAGAGACAAAAGGCATGGCATTTCAGCTGTATATCAAGGTAAAAAGAATCTGCCTAGACCTTGCAAAAACTCAGTATTTAATTACTTCAGCATGAGCTCTTATTATTAGAGTAAAAAAGCTTCCTTGATAAATAGTTCGTGGTCTCAAATCCCTGTTACAAAGATAATATAAGGGAACTGAAAGTTACTAATGTCACCAAATGAACAAGTCTCATATCAAATACTGAAAATCCCAGATAGCCTAGGATTATCAGAGGACAAATATTTCGTAGAAAGGGAACATACAACCTCTAAGAGAAATGTGTCAATGTTTTAAAACCTGGTAAAGCGTAACTTCTGAGACTGTTTTATAAATCCTTCTGTGAAAATGAAAATCTAGACCTCTTATTTCCAGTCATGTGATCATGCACAAGTCTTAGGTTCCAGCAATTAGAGAGCCAAAATATATCACTTTCTAAATTTCACAGTACAGTTCCTTACCTGTTCCAAATCCCGCGCTAAGCCCAGTTCCCAGAGTCCCAGGCCCTGGTTTACTTCCAAAAAGACTATTCCCGCTGGTATTTGTGCCAAAACCTAGAAAGACAAAAGAATGAGTGGACTGTACTTTTAACACAACTCTCTTTCCTGTATGGGAATTTATAACAGTCTAACCCTAAATTTTACATCCTTTCAGTTATTATTTAGAAATTCTAAATGGTAGGCTAATTTAAATTTTGATGCCTGTAAACAGACCCTACAAGTCTTCCTATTAATAACATTTCTGGACTGAAATTTCAATTCAGTATAGGATAATATCCATTATTAAAAAGCAAAGTGATTGTGCGTGAGCTTGAGAAACATTCTCTTTGTAAGGCTCCAACCTACATTTTATGTTTAATTATTGGAAGGAAAACTGATTCCCTCAAACTTTCACTAAAAAATAAGACAGTCGACAAAGATACTTTAATGAATCTAAAGGTTCTTGCTAAGAGGAAATTACCTATAAAAATCCCTACAGCAGCTTTTGTTTTTGAACAGACAGACCTTATATGAATAACATGTGGCAGATCACACGAGGAACGCTTTTAATTGTGTCATACTCAATTAAAAGCGCTCCTTGTGTGATCTGCCACATATTATTCATATAAGGTCTGTTGAGTAGGCAGTACTGCATTTTTGTGGCATAATTAGCTCACAGGAGCACTCAAGGACTCAGCCAGTTGATATTACAAAAAGATAATCTATGAATAACTTTTCTTGAATTGTATCATTATCAGAGATGATGGAGAGTTAAACTATCCTCCCTCACTATGACCCATCATTCAGAAAAACCCTGATTCTCCCCTCTGAAGTCCAAAGATTTCCCCACAAAGATACCCATATTTCATTACTATTTCTCTTTTGTTCAGATATGTCTATAAAGTTTCTGTACTCCTTTTGGAGCTACAAACAAAAAGCTAGTAAGTTTATCATTAATCTCTTTTGATAAGAGAAAAAAAAATCAATCATGGGCCAGTAAATCCTGTTTGTGAAAAGTCTTTTTAAAAGGCAT
>NW_006441394.1:865917-886110 GCF_000325575.1 Pteropus alecto
AGGTGAAGGAAAGGCATTATGGAGAAGAACAAGTATAAAAGGTTTACAGAACAAAGAGAGTATCTTGAACTATATGGCAATATCATCAACTAAAAATATTATACTTTTGTTGTGCCAATATTTGAATTATTACCTCAATAAAAAGATCAAGAAAAAAATTGGAAGAATTTAATCAGTTTGAAAACATATTTCTAAAGTCATTTAAAAATCCAAGCAAGTAATATGACTTAATCTCAATACATTTATTTCATACATTCATTAAATCTTTTCTTCAATCATGCTAATAGTTATGCCACAAAAATGAAGTACTGCCTACTCAAGCACAATTTTTTAAAAAGAAAAAACTAAAAAAATGTACCTTGAGATTCTTTTTTTTGAGTTAAAATTTAACCAGAAAGGATCATCCATCCCCATTATCAGCAGAAAACAAAATATTTGTGAACTACCTCAAACCCACAGGAGGGAAATAAATTCCACTTTACACTGTTTATACCACACACTTCCTCCGATTCTTACTGACAAAAGTTTATCAACTCTGTTATTTCAAAACAATTTTTAAAATTAAGGATAATTAATCAATGGTCAATTAACTTACGACAAAGGAGCCAAGAATATACAATGGGGAAAGGACATTCTTTTCAATGAATGGTATTGGGAAACTGGACAGCCACATGCAAAAGAATCAAACTGGACCACCATCTTATACCATACATAAAAATTAACTCAAAACAGATTAAAGACTTGAACATAAGACCTGAAACCATCTAACTCCTATAAGAAAACATAGGTAGTAAGCTCCTTGATATCTGTCTTGGTGATGATTTTTCTGATCTGACATCAAAAGCAAAGCAACAAAACCAAAAATAATCAAGTTGAGACTACATCAAACTAAAAAGCTTCTGCTCAGCAGAGGAAATCATCAACAAAATGAAAAGGCAACCTAGAGAATGGGAGAAAAGATTTGCGAATCATGTATCTGACAAGAGGTTAATATCCAAAATATTAACAGCAAAACAATCAATCTGACTTAAAAATAAGCAGAGGATCTGAATAGACATTTTTCCAAAGACAACATACAGATGGCCAACAGGTACATGAAAAGGTGCTGAACATTATTAATCATTTGAGAAATGCAAATCAAAACCACCATAAGGTATCACCTCATACCTGTTACAATGGCTATCATCAAAAAGTATTGGCAAGGATGTGCAAAACAGGGAATCCTTGTGCACTGTTATGGAAATGTGTAGCGCAGCCACTATGGACATTGGTATGGAGGTTCCTCAAAAAATTAAAAATAGAACTACCACACAACCCAGCAATTCCACTTCTGGGTATTTATCCAAAGAAAATAAAAAACTTAATTCAAAAACAGATATAAACCATCTTCACAGCAGCATTATTTACAATAGCCAAGATATGAAACCAACCTGTGTCCACTGAGGGATGAATGAAGAAAGAAAATATGGTGTATGTTATGTATATAATATATAATATATGCAATAAATACATAAAATGAAATAGTATTCAGTTATAAGAAACAAGGAAATCTTGCCATTTACAACAAGATTAACCTTGAGGGCATTACACTTAGTGAAATAAGTCAGGGAAAGACAATGACATATGATCTCACTTATATTTGGAATCTTAAAAAATAAAAAAACAAAAACAACAACAATAAAAAAAAACCTGTGCTCACAGATACAGAGAACAGATCAGTGGTTGCCAGAGGCAGGAGGTGGGTGATAGGTGAAATAGGTAAAAAGGGGGAGGGTGTCAAAAGGTGTAAACTTTGTTACAAAATAAGCAAGTCATGGGGATATAATGAACAGCATGGTAACTACAGTTAATAATACTGTATGCATATTTGAAAGATGATCAAGAGAGATCATAAAAGTTCTCATCCCAAAAAAAACTTTTGTAACTATGTACAGTGACTGGTATTAACTAGACTTACTATAGTGATCATTTCTCGATGTATACAAATATCAAATGATTACATACTTGAAACTAACATATGTTAAATATACCTTAAAAAAAACCAAAACTTACAAATGTTTATGTATACAAAGAGCTCCTTCTGTCCCTTGACCATGCAGCATAGAAGAACCATTGATTTATTGCTCAGTATCATCTTACCAATACCCAAAAGATTGTCAGCCTCTTTAAATTGTTGCTTACAAGTGTTGGCAACCTTCCTGTAATTTCTCTCCTGAAACAACACTCTTCTTCATTCAGAAATTTAGACACTCATATAGTCAGTTAATCTCAAACTTGTCCCTGTCAGGAATATTTACCAACAAAATGAGCTAATGACTTTAAAGAATGACATAAGGATTTGGCAAGACCAACTGCAGCTGGTATCCTGTTCTTTAACTCTGTGGATTAATCACCATCAGGACAAAACACAATCCGTTACTGGATAATGTGCAACTAACAATAACATGATGATGTTCCAAATCTTTGTATGACCTTATTCAATTTCCAGATTTGTTGTATGACTTATTTCTAAATCAGAAGATTACCTCTGCCCACAAAATCAAAGTGGAGAGCTTCCCAAGAAAATAGAAATATCAAAGAAAGCCTTACATAGATCTGGATCCGTCAATAACAGAATGATAAGATCACCCGAGAGTAGAATAAAATTCACTAGCCTGTAATTCCCATAAGACTTATAATTAAATAGACTTATAATTAAATCCTTCCTCTCAGGGCCCTATTTATTTATTAATTCATTTAACAAACTTTTAGCGAACAACTACTCTATGCCAGGTACTAGGTCGATGATGGGGGAAAAAAAATTGACCATTAAAATTCAGCACAAAAACTAGTGAGGCGTATCAGATAAAGATGAGAACTTTCATTTATAAATCACTGAACATAAGTATAAACACACTCATTAAAAAAAAAAAAAATGCACCAAATTAGAAATCTGTAATCATGGAATAACAAAATATATTTTAGAAGTCCAGCCTACTTTATCAAGTATTGCCTACACAAGCACCCTGTCAGATTGAAATGATTGAAATAACATTTGATTCTGAATATGAAGTGCTACAAAAAAAAAACATGCATTTTCAAAAGAAGCAAAAACTGGTTTTGGAGGGGGTTAAAAAAGTAACAGATATACAATGGTTTATGGCCCTCCAAAGCGTACATACACCAAATATGATATATATGTGCTATTAAAATATCATGGGGTTAGAAGATGAGTAAGAAAAAAATAGTCTACAATGGCTCTTTGGGGAAGAGTGATAGTGATTAAAAAAAAAAAGGTTGAACAACAATGATTTAATGCTTAAGTAAATTAATTTTATAAACAAAGACAAGTAAACAAAATAGGTGTCCATACCAACCAAGTCCACTGCCTCAAAATCATTCTTTCATAGAGTGAAATCAAGAAGAATTATAAGTGGAACAATAATCATTACTAGGACTGAGCAAGTAACTAACAAAAGGGGTTAAAGAAATCAAATAGAATACATAAATTTAGGAATTGATATCTGACAAGGACCTTCATATTTCTGTGAAAACACATAACCTTCCAAAGGATGCTTAATGTAGTCTCTTTCTCGAGTACAAGAGCATTTAAAACCTCATTTAAAAACAATGTAACTGCTGACCTATGGCAAATAACTATGTCTTTGCACTCACTGGCAGATGAAACTCTTAAATACTCAAACTGCTATTTCACTTGATGATAAAATACTTTCCACATTGTATTTACCACAAATTACGCTTTGTTTGAAATTAATATTTCCATTAAACGGGTTTTAATTTTTCCAACATATTTCCGAAGAGTAGATTAGGGTTTGTTATGTATATTATTGTTCAATCTTATTTGAATTTGCCAAATTTTAAAAAATGAACATGTACTTAAAAACGAAGCTTTTGCAACTATAAGAAAACTGAATAATCCCCTAAACCAGAAAGGCTTCAACTGTCAATAAGAATCATTGAGTCTCAAAAAACAAAAATTTTTTAAAAAAGAATCTCACGTGTACACTACACCTCCCAGTTTGAAACCTGGCTGAACAGAATATGTTATTTCATCCAAATGCAGTTCATTTATGGTTTCTCAACTATCAGTAAGATAACCCAAAGAAAATGTTTCCCGATTTTGAAAAAAATCTATTTCCATTAGAGAACCAACTTTATGCAAAGTATTGCTGCAAGTGATGAATGGCCCATTTTATCCAAAGCAGGGAATTCAAAAAATATGAATAAAGAAAGGCAATTTTACATATCTCTAAGTATCTCAACCCATGTTCATGATTTTTAAACCTTTCCCTCTTGTACCTCACATCAAGCCCTGGCTTACCTGAGAATTTTAATATTCCCAATCATATGAATCAAGAGAATGATGTGTGGTATAGTCAGTGTAACTTTAAGAGAGCCAAACCTGCTTTTTATATGTACCAAAATTGGAAGTGTTTGTATTGGTTCCTAAAGTCAGGGTTGGTTTGTTACCAAAGAGCCCGCCACTGGTTGTACCAAATGAAGGAGCACTGGTTGTGCTGGTTCCAAATGTAGTAAGCTTGTTATTGCCAAACAGGGTCTAAAAAGAAGAGAATACAGGAAGATTTTAAGTAGTATAACGGCACACACCAAATGGCAAATAGAGGTTACCTCAGGTATACTGGATCGGGTGTGGGGTAATGAGAGATGTCATCACATTTATGAAAAAGGTTGAAGGAAGATAAAAACTATCTGAAAATAAATCAATCTGAGCAAGATAAACTTTATAAATACAGAATGCTCCTGGTCTGAGAAATTAATGGAATCCCTCAGCAAATATAAGATTTCAGCGAAGAAAAGAAGAAAATAACATGGAAATCAAATATTTTTTACCTGGTAACAGAAATGAATCATGCATTTAGTATCATTTATTTAATTTTCCAGTAAAACAGTTACAATAAAAAAATTTATACATGCTACAACATGAATAAACCTTTAAAATACCATGCTAAGTGAAAGAAATCAGTCACAAAGACACCAAATTATGTGATTCCATTTATATGAAATGTCCAAAATAGGTAAATCCATAGACAGAAAGGATATCTGAGGTGATTGGAGGTAATGAGAAGTGGGTACAAATGAGTATGAGGTTTCTTTTTAGGGTAATTAATATGTTCTAAAATTGATTGGTGATAGTTGCACACTCTGAGAATATACTAAAAACCACTGAATTGTAAACTTTAAAAGGGTAAATCGTATGGCATATGTGAATTATATCTCAGTAAAGTTATTAAAAAATAAGAACTTTCTGAAAAGCATTAAATAATTTTCTCAATTTCTCACATCAATTAGCTGCCCAAAGTTAAGAAGAACTGATTTCAAACTCCACACACACACACAAAAATTACGTTTTGTAGATTTTTCTTTTTTTTTGAAACCTCCCACGACAGCATATTCAAAGCTTTTTATAATGGGCACATAAAACAAATTGTTTCATACTGATTTTCTCATCTAAAGTGGTAAGATAAAATTTACTTCTGTTTTTACTTTGCTTCAAGTATATAACTGAACAGTAATTTTTTTACTTAAATGACTTAACAAAGAAAATAACTCAGTTAAGCCTCCAGCAGTATGAGAATAGTGAGAATACCAACAACTTTGGCAACTTGACTGACACCAGAAATATTTAATTCTCGAATATCATACCAACCTGTCATCCAAAACAGAGGTTAGAACTAGGAGTTAAAAATTACCTGATTTTAAGAATGAAAGCATCTCAATTTAGACTCAACAATTTAACTGGAGTGATATTTTGCTATCAGAAGAAAACCGCACACAAAAGCACTGAGGCAAAGAAGTTTAAAAAAGAACTTACTATCTGAAAATTAATCTATTAGAGTTACCTAGTTTTAATTTGCACCAAATAACTTTTAGTTACCATCAGTATCAAATCATATCATATACCCAATAAAATACTTGAAAGATAGCCAAACCTTTTTTAGAAAGTTCTTTAACAGATTTAGACACATCTTTATATAACAAACAAGTGTAAAAACCTACCGAACCAACAGCACCAAATCCAGTATTGGTCTGCCCAAAGAGACCTGTTCCTGTTCCAAATGCTGTCCCAGTGCTGGTGTTTGTAGCTGTCCCAAAAAGACCTCCAGGCTGAGAGGCTTGCGTTACTCCAAATAAACCCTGCAAAAGGTAATTTAGATTAAAAGATATTCCACAAGTTTTAAGAGTCTTAGATTAATAATTGTTGCCATTTAAAACAAACTTATGTGACAGGTACTATGCCCAATATTTTACATAGAACATCTCTTTTCTACACAACAGCCCTAAAAAGCATAGCCATTTTTCCAGAAGTAAATAAAGCTCACAGCAGTTAAAAATTTGCCTAATATGTCACAGCTCCTGAGTGACAGGACCAGAAATTCATACCTACATCTAAACCCAATGAGCTCCTAGGTCCTCAGCAACCAATAAGACACTAACTCTTGTGCTCCAAGAGATATCAGGGTTGCAACGCTGACAACAAAATATGATAGGATGCTTCATTTTCAGAAAGTTCAAGAATCAACACTGAGGTGGGGAATGGACTATGAATCAAATAACTGAAAATAATCAAATTAATCTGGAC
Organism: Pteropus alecto; assembly: GCF_000325575.1. NCBI lineage: Eukaryota > Metazoa > Chordata > Mammalia > Chiroptera > Pteropodidae > Pteropus > Pteropus alecto. The sequence goes on from NW_006441394.1 coordinate 872,519, forward strand.
AGAGGCAGGATTGTAATGTTAAAAAGTTTTAATCTGACATGAGAAACTACAGATTTCAAGTAAGTGAAGTGTGTATCATCCAATGTTTAACATATTTTATTGATGCATTAGTTAACAAAAGAAAAACACTGCTCTGAAAGACTATTGCTGAACTGAGAAATCAATGTAGCGTTTTTAAACACTATGTCAATTATGTCATTGAGACATAATTCAAATACCGTAAAATTTACCCATTTAAAATGAACTGATTATTCAGTGATTATTTGGTATGTTCAGAGTTGTACAACCATCCTCAGTCTTCAAATTTAGAAACATTTTCATCCAAAAAGAAACCCTGGGCCCATTAGCAATCACTCCCCATTCCTAGGTATCCAACTATTAATCTACTGTGTCCATGGATTTGTTCATTCAGAACATTTCATATAATGAAATCATACAAAATGTAATCTTTAGTGAGTGGCTTCTTTTATTTAGCACGTTTAAATGGTCAATCCATGTTGTAGCATGTATCGGTCAGCACTTCATCCCATTTTATGGCTAAATAATATTTCACTGTATGGATATACATTTGTTTATCCATTCAGCATAGACATTTGGGTTATTTCCATCTTTCAGCTGTTATGATAATCTGTGTACAAATTTTTATGTTTTCATTTCTCTTGGAGAAATACCAAGGTGTGCAACTTGGTATTTATGGTATATATGAATGTTTTCCAAAGTGGTTGCACCATTTTACATTCCTTCCAGTAATGTATGAAGATTCCAATTTTCCTAAATTCTTGAAAACACTTATTATTGCCTTTTTGCTTATAGCATTCCTAGTGGGTATGAAGTAGTATCTCATTGTGGTTTTGATAGGCATTTCCTTAATGACTACTGATGTTGAGTATCTTTCCATGTGTTTATCAGCCATTTACACATCTTCTTTGGAGAAATATCTATTCAGGTCTTTGGCTCATTTTTTAATAAGTTATTGATTTGTTATTGAATTATAAGCATTCTTTATATGTTCTGGATACAAGTCCTTTACAAGATACATGACTTGCAAATATTTTCTCCCATCTGTAGTTATTTTCTTTCTTGATTGTATCCTTTAGACTCACTAAAGTTTTTAATTTTGATAAAGCTCAATCTATTATTTTCTTTTGCTGCTTTTACTTTTGGTGTCATAATCTAAGAAACCACTGCCCAACTCTTTTTCTTTTAAGAGTTTTACATTTTAGTTCTTACATGTAAGTATTTGAGTTAATTTTTATAATTATCACGATGGTGTGAACAAAGTGCCCAACCTCATTCTTCTGCACAAGGAAAATCAGTTGTCCTAGTATCACTTGTTGAAAAGATTATTCTTTCCCCTACTGAATTATTTTGGTACTCTTACTAAAAATTCAACTGTCTATGTGAGGGTAAATTCCAAGGTTTCTAATCAATAAATCATACCTCAAATTAATCATTAATTTTACACTTCCCTAAAAAAGTCACTAGAAATAAACTGGTAATAATGAGAGAACTTTCTTTTTCTTTCAGCACAGAAGTAGCAATTATCCAATGTGGTTCTGAGTTTTAGTTCTCCTTTTATTTTAACGAATTTCTTTGCCTAACTCTGCATAAGGGAGCAAGGTGAAAGAACATTCTGAAATATTCTGCTAGTATTTTCTCTTATACTCTATAGAATGGCCGCCGTCAATGTCCAGGCATAGCTTCAGGATGGCAAACTCTAGCACACTAAGCAGATATTAGTGATAAGAAAATATGCTCAGAAAAGGTAAGTGACTTGCTCAACAGCCTCTCAACAAGTACAGACTGGAATCTAGGTCTTAATTATTAAAAAATTTTGCTCTCTTTCCTTTACCACATACCATCAACCCTTAAGAAACGTAGAACTTGCTGGTTTGACATCATTAGAAGCCTTATTACTTAGCTCTATAAAGACCTGGAGTTAACTAAGGGCCTGTTTCCTTACCATGGTGTTGGTGCTTGGCTGTCCTAGTGTGCTGGTATTACCAAAGGAAAAGCCAGTGTTCGGGGTGGTTATGGCCTGAGCAAATGGTTTGCTGAAGAGGCTGGTCGTTTGCTGATTTGGTTGGCCAAAGAGACCACCTGGATTTGTTCCAAATCCAGTCGTACCTTTCAAGAAATAGAAATAAAAGAAAAGAAAAATGGAGGAAAAACCACCCCCAAACCTCACATTATCCAGTTACTACAATAATCTCCTTATACTGATTACATATCTAAATTACTCTATTCAAACTGGACATCTGTTTCATTTTCCACACTCCTTCACCTAACTCCAGATTTGCTGCAGACTTTAATTCCTACAATACTCTGACCCCAAGAACATGGCTGTGCTAAGAAACCTTTCTGTGAGCCCACAGCTTTCTTCTATTTTAGAAGATACCGTGCTACACTCAGTCTATGAATGTACTTTAACCTTGTAGGGCAAAGACTTCCTTCTTTCACATCTCAAATCAAGCCAATCCATCAGCAAATCCCATCAGTTCCATAATCAAATTAGGTCCAGAATCTGACATTCTTACCATCTCCATTGCACCATTCTCATCCAAGCCACAATCATTTCTTGTGTAGACAGAGCAATAGCTTTTCTAACCTATTTGTTTCCATCCTTGTTCCCTTACAGTCTATTCTTAATATAGCAGCCTTCAGAATGATCCTTCCCTCATAATCACATGACTTCTCTTTCTAAAACCTCAAATGGCTTCCCGACACAAATAAAAATTCAAATCTTGACACAGGCCCACAAAGTCTTACAAAATATTGTCCCTATATCCCCCAGTCCTTCCCCTGTTCTCTCCTCTTTGTCAAAAACTCAGCATTTTTAGATTTATAGTTTCCTCTAGCTGAAATGCTTTTCCCCCTAGAAATCTATATAGCCTTATATACTTCACCTTCTTCAGATTCGTCACTGCTCAAATGTTATCTCATCAGGAAAGCCCTTTTTAACTATTTTCACTTAAAACTGTATGTCTTCTCACCTCCACATATGTTTCAGGCACTCCCTATTTCTCCAGTGTCTCTGAATTATTTTTCTCATAGCACTTATGACAAAATGATAACTATGGTTTCCTTTTTGTCTGTCCCTCCTCAATATGGCCCAATGTGATGTCAAGTGCTTACTAGTTCCAAAGGCTGTTTTGTTCTGACCATATGCAAAGCCTGAATTAGTGGTAGAGGAGCTGAAGAGTCCTGTTGCACTGGAGGTGGCCGGAGAAGACCCAAACAAGCCAGTTGTGGTACCTGCTCCCACCTGGTTCTGCGGGCCTTTCCGGTTAGCCTGATAATCCTCTAAACGAAGTTCCTAGAGAGAAGGAAAACATATTTCCAATCTTAATATGTAGCCAAAAAAAGTGATTTAGGAGACTAAATACTTGAATTTAGTATTCAAGTTCTATGTTCACATACGAACCATGACTAAAAAACAGAAAACTATGAATGACATTAACTTAATATCATTACAGAAGAACATTTACAATAGTGTACAGTGGACATTAAAATTCATAATTGTCATAAAACTACAGGCCAAAGGACCAACCACATCTCAATTTTAATTCTTTTATAAATGATTCTTTTAGTATAATGCTGTAATACTCCCACTCTAAGTGTAAAAATTAGTTGATTAAAAGATGAAGATTCTGGAGAGTTTGGAAAATTTAAGGAAAAAAGGGATAAAGTTTAACAGTTTTGTCTCAGGGTGTTTTCTGCATTTTCCAATAAAGCAAACACAGTTGGAGTATAGGAAGAAGCAACAGCTACAAATAGGGATGACAGTCAAAAGGTACAAAGAACTATTTTACACAGCATTGAGAACGAACACACTAACTTCATGCAACAACATGGATGATCTCAACTTCGAAAGACAGACTTAAGTATACATAATGTAAGATTCCATTTATATACAGAAATGGGCAAAACATGGGAAGTTAGAATAGCAGTTACCTTTCAAAGGGGAGGATTATGACTGGGAGCAGGGCACAAGGGGGACATTAGGGATGCTGGTAATCTTATGTCTTGATCTGGATCCTGGTTATATGGGTGTGTTCACTAAGTGAAAACTTACTACGTTGTATATTTATGACTTTGCATAAGTTTACTAAAAATACATGTATGAGCACACATATACACATTACCCAGTGTAGTGTGGGCAACATTCAATCAGAACAGACTACTAGTAGTCTATAATGGTGCATACAAGCTGAATATTATCCTTGCCTAAAGTAATACATATCTATAAATAATACATTAATTTAAAAAATTTTTTGATTATTTAATGTTAATTTTTTACATAAACTCAATGTAAACAAATTGATTCTAAAAATAATCAAAATCATTTTCAAAAACTACTTTCCAATAGATTTAAAAGGTTAGGCTGATATCCTGTATACATTTTACTGACCTCTAGTGACTTGCTTTCATATTCTTTCATTGCAGTAATACACTGGTGCTTGGTGCTGATATTAGTACTAACTCCAGCTTTAACCATAGTATCTGTACCAGTTGGAGGCTACAAAGGAAGACAAAGGCAAATTTGAAAGTCTAAAGCAAACATGTAAATCCAAGCTTTATATCCCTACTTTCACAGATACAATTATTCTACCACTGAACTCTATAACTAGTCCCCCCTAGGTCATTTACTAAAGAGATGGTTTCAAGGGTGCTCAATTAAATACATTGCCTTTCTCTTATCTCCCTACATTAAGGTTGTTGAATAAGTCAATCTCAATAATAGTTATCACAAACTCAGAGATTAATCCTATAACCAAGCCATCTATCTACTAAAATATACTTCATATTCTCTGTGAGATAAACTTTATCTAATTTATCTTATACATTTAAACCTCTTTTTCTGAGCTATACCTCCTTTTCTGCCCTGAAGTGTCTGCTTTACAACTGTTGTTGCATTGAACAAATATGGAAGCCTGGTTTTTTCCCTATAATCATTTGAGGAAAAAGGCATGATAAACTACTAAAGATTCCTACCTATGTTGTCAGTTTTCTCAATTATTGTACTTTCTAAGAGACAATACACAGTATTTTCCACTCCTGTTTATATTTAACTTTGTTTAAAATTCAGTACTATGAATTCACCATCTTACCTGAGAAATTCTTCACTTTCTGGAATGAATTTTAAGAAGTTTTGCCATGCTGTATTTTTGCCAGAGATTTCCACTAGGCTAACTCCATTTTCAGTCTATCCTAAGTATCTCTAACCAATCACATCAAGTGGTATCTTATATCAGGTGGTATTCCATATATTTTTTAAAATAAATCTTCCACTCTAACCCTCTACCCAATGCCTCTCAAAAAGCAAAGAAAACACAAAACTCTACTGCTCCATTTTGCCATTTCATCAACAAAAGTTTTATTTTTAACCAGCATACAGAATCTTGATGAATTATTTCATATATTTCCTTAAAGAAGCCTTATTTTCAATTATTCTTTTATAGTTTGCTCCGACATTCCTTATTTCCATAAAGAATGGTTGACCATTCAGAGGCCAAATTATAAACACAATAAATACAAGTTGAACCTTATCTTAGTCATTATAATCAACTTTGTGAATATAGATTTGACTGGGTTGAGCATAAATCAAATATGCATTATAATCTAGATTTATGTTTTAAAACTTCAACAATATACAGATTTTTGTTCTTAACACATCTTTTAGGAAGAGACTAAGCTGTGCATAACTGGAAAGATTTTATGATTCATCCTGCAAATAAATATACAAATGGGAGAGAAATTCCACAAAGACTGGAAAAAAATACTTACATTAAATTTAATAGTAGTCCCAGTAGGAGCTGCTGTAAAACTACTTGGCCCAAAGAGAGAGCCAGATGTGCTACCAAAAGGATTGGAGGTGGTATTTGTAGTTCCAAAAAGTCCCCCACTGCTAGTACTTGTTCCAAAATCTATAAATTAGAAAGAAAAATTAGATGGTAACAGTAAAGAATGTAAGAATCTATAAAATATCTTGGAAGTGGGATGTGGTACCAGTGGGGCAGTACTTTCTTATTCAAATCTCCCTACTAAATACCTACAAACGGATATTTCATATAAAAACACACTTAATTCTAGGCTCACAACTTTGTGAGAAGTGAAACAAAATTTGAATCCTTTAGTCCGCTAAGTGCCATGAAGCCCTTCTTAGGTATACTTGGATTACAAGTGAAAAGAAACAGTACTTTGTTTCATCATAAATTTTATCTCATTCCTCTTTTCTTGGCAAGACTAGATACAGAATCAGCCTGTATTTCTGAAAACACTGCAACAGACTTAACAAAGGCCATAGTATATTTTATTTACATATATTACCACAAACACCCAAATATAACTAAAAAGGTTAAAATATACAAATGGTCCTATTATGGCAACCAAACACAGGTTAATGTAAAATTTCACCCAGAAGAATAATTTTTAAAAAATCAGTAGGCATGTTGATCATTTTATAGAAAAAATAAATCCTCTGATTTCCTTACTTTTCCAAAAAGCAGAGTTTTAAAATTACATAAGAGTGAATTTAACTGTTATCTAAGGAATATATTTTTCAAAATATGATACTTCTAAAGAAGTTATATATATGGTGCCAGAAATATCAATAATAAAAAATTATCTACCAATATTTAATATTAAATGACATCCTAATTACCAAGTTAAGAAGAATATGATTTCTCACTGGCAAACTGCTATTTCTTTTCTAAAAACATGTCCTAATATACAGTTTAAAGTGAACAGTTTAGATTGTACTTTACATTGTCTTGGTTAAATATTTCAGTATCCCCACAAACAACTTTCCCTTTGTAAAATACTGACAGCTGCCTAACTTATTCGATCTGCCATTCACTCGCACTGGGAATGGCATCAATTCACAGAGCACACCTGTTTAAAGAACTGCGTAGAGAAGTATCCCCAAGCCACATCTGGACTTAAAAAGAAAGAAGCCATCAATCGAAAACATCTGCCATGGACAAGAAATGAAGGAGTAACAATGTCATGGCCAGTATGTCATTGCTGCTTTAGTCTCTTCATACCAAATATGAAATGGAGACAAGTAGGTGACCTTGCCATGTAATACTGTTCACTACACACATTCCTCCTTGAAATTCTCCTGTATTAACAACTCTGATACTACTCTGACCTGGCTTTCCATCCTATCTCTGGTCATTCTATATCAGGTGCCTCTATCTCTGCATATCCCTTAAAAACTAGTGCTTCTCTGATTTCTATTCTTAAAGATATGTACATATCTCCCTCCTAGTTTCTAGCCTATTAAGCTTTCAATAAATTTTGAAGTTTTCTTCTCCCCATGTTTTTGCCATCTGGAGGGAAAAGAAGGGGAGATGAACATATGGAAAAGGAGAAAAAAGAACACATTCAATAAGCAAATCAAATTGTTAGATGTAGAAGTTCAATAATATCCTACTTACTTCCAAAGCCAGTTGGTTTATTTTGTGCAAAGGCATTGTTTTGGGATGAGAAGAGACTGGTCCCTGTGCTTGCAGTTCCAAACAAGCTATTTGATGTTCCTGTTGATGTGCCAAACCCAAAGCCAGTGCTTGTCGAAGTAGCTGGCTGGCTAAATGAATTGGTACCAAATAATCCTCCTGGGAGATGGAAAGAAGTTAAAAATAGTTAAATTAGACAGACTGGAGCCTTATACATATGTGAAGTCTTATACCAGCTGCGAATAAACCAACTCTATTCCAAATAAGCCTCTACCTGGTTTGGTTTGTGAGTTTCCAAACAGGCTTCCAGTACTGCTGCTAGAACCAAATGCAGATGTTCCAAATGCCCCTCCACTAGCAGTGCCAAAGCCAGTATCTGAAAAAGCAAAAGCCAGGGTCAGAATAAAATTTAAGCCAGGTAACACAATAAAAGACAGTTTAATATTTCTTAACATTCTGCACTTGGACAGGACCATTGGTCTAATCTGAAAACCATTTTTCAAAATTCCATCAGACTACTAATTACAGAGTTAAAATTAAGCCACAGACATTTTATTCATTGTCCCCAGGTGAAGTAAGGAAACTTAAAGTGAAAAGGTGTGACTTTTCAATAAAAGTTATAGATTTTGATAGGTTAAAAAAAGAGAGCCAAGGTAACTAGTGACTGTAAGTTACGTACAAAAGTACGTAACTTTTTCAAAATACACATGTTCAAGTTCCAACCCCAGAGATCCTAATTTCATATTTCTAGGATGGGAATTATGTACTTTGAAAAAAAAAGAAATCTCCAAAAGTGATGCTTATGGACACTCTTGCTTTAAACACCAAGGACCTAGATGTAGAGTACTTTAAGAAGAGGTCATGAGACACCTGAAAATTTTTCTCTATTGTTATTTTTATTAGGTATAATTTAGGTTTGGTAGTTATGCTTTTTAAAAATCTGCATTACTTAGAGGAAGTTTCTGGGATTTGCATTAAAAATACTCTGTTCTGATGCTTCTCTCATCCCTCCCCCTCCAAAAACAAAAAACAAAAAAGAGGATAAAAACAAGACTGGGAAAATGTTGATTGCTAAAGCTGGGAGATAAGTACATGACAGTTCAGTATACCAATTTTTCTACTTTTGTGTAAGTTTAAGGGAAGTCTCATACACTGTTGGTGGGATTGTAGATTGGTATAGTCATTATGGAAAAAAATATGGAGGGTCCTCAAAAAAATTAAGACTAAAACTATCATATGATCCAGCAAATTTTTTTCTGGGTCTTTATCTGAAGAACATAAAAACACTAATTCAAAAAGATATATGCACCCCTCACCCCTATGTTCACTGCAGCATTATTTATAATAGTCAAGATATAGAAACAGCCAAGATATAGAAACAACCTAAGTGTCCACGAATGGATAAATGGATAAAGGTGGGTGTGTGTGTGTGTGTGTGTGTGTGTGTGTGTGTGTGTGTATATGTGCTGGGGGTGGGGGGGAGACAAATAGACACTGGAATACTACTCAGTCATATAAAATGAAATACTGCCATTTGCAACAGTATAAATGAAGTTTGGGGGATATTACACTAAAAAAAGGACAAAAACCATACGGTTTCACTCATATGTGAAATATAAAACAAAAAAGAAATGAACAAACAAACCAAAAACACTCAGACAACAGACTGGTAGTTACCAAAGGGGAAGGGAGTACAGGTGGAGGGCTAAGGTAAAGGGAGTCAAATGTATAGTGACAGAAACTAGACTTTTGGTGGTGAGCATGCTATAGTATATAGACATCAAATTATGTTGTATACCTGTTGTATACTATATTATGTTATACATTATTAACCAATGTTACTTCGAAGCACATACAAAAATTTTTAACAAAAGTTTAAACATGAGCAAATAAGAGTTGCTGTAAGTAACTAGTGTTATGTATAATACATGGGAGGGGAAGTAAATCTCTGGAAGGCTGGTGGGGATTAGGGACTTTGAAATTTTAACAGTTCTATTTCTGAATGTCATATCTTATTCACAGAGCAAATCTCAGAGTAGTTATTCAATAACTGCATTAGACTTATTAAACAAGTCATTTCCTGGTCTGAAAATCTGTTAACAAATTATAACTTTCTGCTAAAAGAACCAATTAATAAAAATATGTTAAGTGCCTTCTACTGATGATCAGTAAGCCATGAAAACTCAGAACTTACTTCTATTTTCTTAGAAAATTTTTACAAGATCTTATCCTGGTCATTTTTCAAAAAGATTTTGTTATAAAGACAAAGTACGAATAAAATTCCCATCTAAGGTCATCAGAGTAGATTTGTTCTTAATAAGAATAGCTTAAGATTCCTCTCCGCTTTTTATTTTAAAACTTACTCTGCCCAAAAGTTGAAGTTGTGCCAAAGCCACCTGTACTACCCCCAAAGGGTGTTCCAAATGACTTATTAAACATCTTCAAAATGAGTCTTTGCTTCAGAAAGCTGAAAAGAAGAAAAAATTGTCACTTTTTAAAAAATACAATGTAATTGTTTCATAAAATATATCAGTCTATACCTGTTCAAACTATAGCATAATATTCACTCACATCCTAACTCTGTATGATAAAATAGACCTTGTAAAATTGAGCTGATTAAGAATCATTAAATGGGATGTTAAAAACTTCAGATTCCACCAACAACCATCCCTTTAAAACAATATTTTTTTTTGACCTTTTTTAAAACATAAGCCCCTTCTCAATAAAGATTTCAGGTCCACTATCCTAGATTTTGACAAGCCTCTCCCATCTTCAAATCCCAGAGATTCTGGTGCCCTGACATTCTCTTTGAGATTACTTCTTAAGATTATTTATTCTTTATTGCTTCCTACCACTCTATCTTCTATTACTTCTGGAAACATTACAGAATACCTTTGGTGAAAACCCCCCATTCCTCATACTGGATATTCCCCTCCAGTAACCAAACTATATACCCAATCACTTAATGAATTGCATTAAAATGTCCCAACAAGAACAAAAGGGAAGTTTGGGTTTTTTTCCCTTTCAATTTGGATAAAAACAAGTTAAACATAGTTTACTCAAAAGTAAAAGCTTTCCCCTTCCATAAATTTTCCTTAAACTTAAGATATCTGCGACCACCTAACTGCTGGCAGATAAGAAAATAATGAGTAAACTGCTTTTAATATAAAAACTCAGAAAACTGCCAATCATGTTTACTTGGATTTTGTGACTGGTACTATGATTTTCCTGTTATATACATATAATGGAGTTATTTTTTTCCTAGTTAAATCATGCCTCGTTCATATAACAGAATTAAATATATTTTGAGGTGCTTTCCACAGTGTACCAGTGTCCCATTAACACTTCTAGGTAGTCTAACACCTGAAACATTTTGTGCAATGTTGGAAAAGATGAAGCTGTCCTAAATACCTAATGCTTTTACAGAAATTAACATTCTGTCCCTTAAACTCCCCTAGGGGGGAAAAAAATCCCAACACTCAGTTCTTTATCTCAACTTCTAGAAATTTAATAACTCCTGAAACAAAATTCACTGAAACCTGTGGTTCAAGAGGGCCACGTCAAAATTAGCTGGCAAGTTTTTCAAAATACAACAGCCCTAGGTCACATTTTAGAAATATGCAATCAAAACGTCCACGGTTGGGATGTACACAACTGTATTTTGAAAGGCTCCTCCAGTGACTCTAATGCTTTCCCTTGGAACTAAAGGCTGTATTTCATGTAATTATCATTTCTCTTTCAATAATGAGATCTGCTTTAAGTTTCTCGCCTTCCCAATTTATCAGGTGTCACAAAGTGACAAACTGGGCCTTTACCATACTAACTGGTGACTCTCTTTTCCAGGAGAAATACTCTTAGAAGTACTCAGCAGAAGTCTAGACCTCTATGGGTCTATCTACATATTTGCTTTTCAAGAGTTCATTCTGAATTGACAGTTGTGCTAGGGGTTAGATGTCTGGACTAACTCATTTTAATTGCAATCTCTCTCCTCTGCTCTCTTGGGTCACAGTCCCTACTAGATTCACTTTCCTGTATCTGCTAAGATTTTTGACTCATCATCAGTAAGGCAAAAACTATGAGTTGTAATACAGTTATCATGCTAAATTTGTGATCCACTTCTTTTCACCCCCATAAACAGCAATTTGTTCACGTAAGTCTGACATCTATGTAGCAGACAGGTTAGGATTCAAAATCTGAGCAATAAAATTTTTCTCTGTGAAACTGGTCTTTATAGATGATTTTAGTGCTTATCTGAGTTGCAGTGGGCACTAGGTTTTACAGACCAAATTCATAGCTCCTAACAATCAGAATTTGATTTTTAATAATCTTATCCTAACACACAAACCTAGCATCACACATATATTTCAAAAAGGGATCTGTAGTAATACCCTGAGAAACACCTCATAGTTTATAAGCTCTTATATATTATCTCAACATCCTTAAAAGGATATTATGCATCATCGCCTGTATTTAACAGATGAGAAAACAGGATCAGATGTTTAGCAAGTTTCTCAAGGTTAAAGAAGTGCTCCAGTTTAACCCATCTTCTGACATCCCATTAACACTCTAAATCCTAGGAAGGACTACACTAAACAAAAGCAAGAACATGTGTAGTACTACAGAAATTCATCTGTTCCAGACCCAAGAACAAGGGACAATGCAGGGACCGAATCCAATTTAGACTTCTGGAAGAAAAGCATCTCACTCAAGCTCAGCCTATCTTTTTGGTTCTGGCAAAGATAAGCTTGGCTTAGTCTCAACCTTCATAATACTGGAATTCTAAGTGTACTTTAAAAAATTATCACCATGGGAGCAAATCAAGATTTTGGAAATAACCTCATGATTTTTATTACTGCTAGAAATTAAGAAATAGCTAATACATTTAACCCTTTGCTCTCTGAACAAATCGTTTTCCTGACTATGCTATGAAACATCACTGACTCAATGAAATATGCACTTCTTCTACCTTGGACCCTGCCAAATGACCTACTAATTCATTCTTTCATAAGTCTTCCCTAACTCTAGCAATTAGTCATTCCTCTGGGTTTCCACGGCACTTTACAATTTGTTTACATGTATCTAATACAGGGTGTATTGTATACATATGTATATATATATGTATGGAGAAATGCTCATGTATATATTATCTTTAATTAGCTGACAACATTTAAAATAAATTTTTGGTTTTTCATGATAAACCTGATGATAAGCAAACTAGACTGTAATTATTTCATGGCAATAACAGCCTGCAGTTTAGCAGCAACTGCACCCTTAGGTCAGAGCCATGTACTGTCCAAATGTGCCACAATACTCATCCAGTATCACTCACTTTCATCAGCTGCCTAGTTCCAAAAGGCTTTGGGTTTGTAACTTAATATAATCAGAGAAAGGACCCATACTTTAAAAACTTGAAGAGCACGTAAGTGCCAGGAAGCATAATAAGGAAGTCAAAATTAAGTCATAAGATGAACTGAAAATGTGAGAAAAAATTCCTGGGGATTTAGAATGTAAACTAGGCCTCAAGGGACCAGAAATTGAAGAAAGGAAAAGATCCCAAGTAAGGTAACACAAGTAAGAATAGGTATTTGTGTACCTATCCTATCTGGCCTAATACCTGAACACCAAGCCCAGTTTCCCTCATATGACAATCATATAATAAATGTACTTAGTTTATTACGTGGTGATGCCACTAATCTTAAATGACCCCAACTAAAAGAGTGAATCAGAGCACTCTGCTAAGTATGTACCCAGGATATAGTATCAAAAATAAGGCACCACCAGAACATCTGAACAGATAAACTTTGAGAGTTATTTCAAATAAAGGCTGTTTAATGAAAAAAAGCATATTGTGATAGTTTTGTACAGTGTCAATTAGTTGCTGAACTTATCATGGTGATCACTTTTTTAGGTAAATAAATGTTGAATAACTATGGTATACACCTGAAACTAATATAATATTGTATGTTAGCTATATTTTACAATATCTATTTTAAAATGAGTTGCTTTGAAAATGTTGGAGAAAAATGAATTTTTGTGTCCCATTCTTATTGTGTCACTCCTTTGTTTTCCTGAAGCACAGATTAAAATGAGAGTAACTTGTGAATAATGATATTCATATAAAAATATGACAGG
>NW_006441394.1:886615-894882 GCF_000325575.1 Pteropus alecto
ATATTGTGATAGTTTTGTACAGTGTCAATTAGTTGCTGAACTTATCATGGTGATCACTTTTTTAGGTAAATAAATGTTGAATAACTATGGTATACACCTGAAACTAATATAATATTGTATGTTAGCTATATTTTAATAAAAATCTTTTAAAAAAAGGAAAAAAGCAGTTGTGAAAAGATATATTTGGCAGATTCTTTACGTAAAATAAAAAAGACAATACATGTTACTTAGTAAAAGTAAAGAGGAAGTCTAAAAAAATGTATAGAAATGGTGTCTCTGGAGAGAGGAAAGTAAATGAAACATAGGGCAGAAGATTCGGAGGATCCAAACTTTTCTGTAATATTCCCTCTATTAACAATAACAAGAGATTAATAGGGTGCAGTTATTTGCATTATTTTTCCATTTTAAAAAATGTAGAAAATCCATTCAAAAAAGAGAAAGAAGTAATCCTAGGTAGAGACTGAAATGTGCGAAACTTCTAATCCATTTGAGTTTAAAGGCATATCACACATTCCTGGAATAAATCATACTAGCTAACATTTGAGTTCTTACTATGTCCCGGCCATTATTCTAAGCACGTAAACTTCCCAAGAATCCCATAAGGTATTTTTATCTCTATTTTACAAATGGTGAAATTGAGGCAGAAGAAGAACGTGCCCCAGATCACAAAGCTATCATAGTCATGCACTGCATAACGGTTCAGTCAACAAGGGACTGCCTATTTGACAGTGGTCCATAAGTGTACTGCATGGCCTGGGTGTGTCCTAGTAGCTCTACCACCTAGGTTTGTATAAGTACACTCTATGATGTTAGCACAACAAAGAAATCGCCTAATGACACATTTCCCAGACCACATTCCTGTGAAGTGACACATGACTGTATTGACTCCAGAAGCTATGCTCCTAGAGTCTAGCTAGAGCCTAGAGCTGTCCTAGAGAAAGAACACTGACAACTAGAGGGAAATGATTTTGCATTCACTATAAATGAGACTACACACCCAAAATTTGGCAGTATTGACCCAGCACTATCAGGGGAAAGAGACATGTCTCTGGCAAACATGGGCATTGTAGTTACCAGACAGGTAATGTCTTATGGACTAATGATTTATAAGGCATACCCATAGCCTAGATGATGTTTCCCGCAAAGATTAAACACTTCCTTTATGGATGAACATACTTACACTCCTTGCAATTTGTTTTTTGTGTGTAAGACATATTTAGAAAGGATAAAAATGAAATAGTGCTTTACAGAAAAAGACAATGCTCTTAAATTTACTCTGCTCTCTATGCTTGATTTTCTAATTAATAATCCAGAATGTCAGATACAAGAAAGAGGTAGCCTTAATAACATCAGTAGTCCAGTATTCCCACACTGTCCCAACTGAAGTTCATTCAATAAACTGATGTCCTGGCTTTTACATCGACTTTTTGTGAGCTTTGTGAACTCTACGCACAATGACAAAACTTAGTTTTCTTCCAGAAAAGTGGAATGGTAACAACCAAGCAACTGCCAACTTTAAATGCTATCTGAATGACTAAGCAAGCTTGCTGCTCTCTGACAATAGAAAGTTACACAAATGGGAAGTACAGGCACACCTTGGATATACTGCAGGTTTGGTTCCAGATCACCACAGTAAGGCAAGTATCACAATAAAGTGAGTAACAATATTTTCACTGGTAGAAGGTCTTGCCTTCAATTTGGAGGGGCGGGGTGGGGCGGGGAGCGAATGCATCATCTCTGTAAAGTGCAATCATTAAAGCAAAGTGGAATAAAATGAGGTATGCCTGTAATTTTTCCTTTCCACTTCACTGAGTTCCTTTGTATCAAACTCAGTAAAGAGCAAAAACAAGTATTTGGTTAGATGAATGTACTAGTTTAAAAATTATTTTTTCATATAGTCTCTCATCTAACCTTCACAAAAATACTAGAGGAAGACAGAAATTATCATCCATAGTTACACTGAAGGGAAAAATGTTGATTTTTGCCTTGGATAAGAGAGGAAGCTTGGTTAGGAGTTAGGTAGAACTCCAGGAAGAAGAAATTAGTTTACTCTTAATCACCTAATATCACACATCCCAGCAAATCTGCTATCCTCTTGTCTTACAGTACCTTTCCTATGACTGAGCCCCAGAAATCAAGTCTTTTTCATTTTGTTAGAACATTAACTTCTTTTTCTAAAAACTATGTCCTCTTTCTCAAAATTGCTGCTCAAGCCTCACCTGTTTCACAAGACTTCCTCAAATTAGAGCCTTCAGACTCTTATCTTATAGAAACACTTCCCCTTCCCCTCTCCTTCCACTCGTTACATACACTAACGCCTCCTAGCTGTTAGTTATGCAATATATTTGTTGTTATACCTGCACCTTGAGCGTAAGAGCTGTTTGCTGCTCTGATAAACAGCATCTTGAGTTTGCTCAACTTCTCCCATTAGGGTGTAAATTAACTAAAAATAACCCATAGTATCTAATACAGCTCCTACCTTACATAGTCGAGTAGCAATTTTTTCATCCCTTTAACATAACTGTCATTTTAAAAACAGAAGTAGTGAAAAGTACAATAGCTTTGGAGTGAGACATATCTGTATTTAAATCTCTGCCACTTATGTCTACAATTCTCTGTAAATCAAAAATTAATTCAAAATAAAAAGTAAAAAAGGAATTGAAAACCTCTGCCACTTGCTACTGTATAACTGTAGTTAAGGCATGATACTCAACTGCTTAGACCTTGATTTCTGCATCTGAACAATATACATTATACGGCCTCCAACAAAGGACTGTTAGAAGAAAGTTGTCTCAAACTAGAGCTCCTCAAAAGGAGGTTTTTGTTTTTCAACCTATGCTTTACAATATTTTAAATTAGAAAAGTATAATTTCTCTTCACTCTAAACCATGACTGATCAATGCCTAACTAGAACTTCATACATAACATGTTTCCCAATACTTCAGTGTCATCTACTGACCATTTAACACAACCATAAAGCACTACTGCAAACAACAGAACACAATATACTCAGGTCACTCTGATCATCTATTCTTTTCCACTCATCTCACATCTCTAGCCTCATTCCCTACTACTCATCTTTATTTACAAACCAATTTGCCTATTTCTTAAGAAGCTTATTACAGGCAAGAAGAGTTAGGTGTGCAGATAACAGTAATCTTGTCTCACAGAAGCACAAGGAAGCAAGGCTAAACAAAGGTATGAAGTGATAAGTGACTGCAACACATATTAATGGAGGACAAACTGTTCCCTATGTGAATAGATAGTCCTAATTCAGGCAACTCGATTTTTTTTCAGGCTTTCAATTCTTTCCCCTTGATCAGTGGTTTTCAAATATTTTTAGCTATGGAACCCCATATATAAAAAAGACATCGGCAGAGGCTACCTTGGCTGAAGTAAAGAGGGGTAGGTACAGTGGAGACTTTTCAAAGAAGCTTAGGGGCTATATGCTCTAGTGTGAAAAATCATTGTCCTAGATCAGTGGTTCTCAAAGTGTGGTTCAAAGTTCTCTAAAAGTACCCAAGTCTACAGCCATGCCACCCTGAACACGCCGGATCCCGTCTAATCTCAGAAGCTAAGCAGGGTTGGGCCTGGTTAGTACTTGGATGGGAGACCACCAAGGAATACTGGGTGCTATAGGCTTAAAAAAATAATAATAATAAATAAAAATAAAAAAAAGTAAAAATACCCAAGACCTCTTTTGAAGGAGTCTATGAAGTCAAAACTATTTTCATAGTAAGTATTAGACATTATTTGCTTTATTTTACTGTGCTGACCTCTGCATTGAGGTGCAAAAATCAATGGTATATAAAACTGCTATAACCTGAGCACGAATAAGGACAATGACCCCAAACTGTACTAACAGTCACTGAATTCTTTACTGCCACCCACTTATAGTACAAAAACATCTTTGACTTGAATGTCCTTGATGAAGCACTAAAAAGTATTGATTGTATCACTTCTCAAAATTTCAGTACACATCTTTTTAATATTCTGATTATTCTTTGGAATAAAATGGAAAGTACTCAAAAGCAAGTGTGCCTATTGAAATACAAGGGTTATCTCAAGGTAAAACATTTGTGTGGTTACTTTTTGATTAGAAAGCTGAACCAGCATATTTTTTTCATGGAACACCATTTTTATTTCAAAGAATAAATGACAAACTATGGTTATTCAGATTTAAAGTGAAAATTAGAATTTTGAAAGCTTGTGTCCACCACAATGAGCTTGTCAGCTTCCCAACTCTTAAACAGACTCATCTAATGAGATGAGTGGAAGAAATATTAACAACTGTACAATTAAATTTGTTAACATTTGGAAGAGTTGTATAACTTAGTGAACCAATAATTTCTAAATGACCAACGTATGATGTCATAAAATCATGCGTGAATAAATACCCAAAGTGCATGGACAAATGAATTTTAATATACAGAGTACCTAAAGTTCAATGATATAGTTTCAGATTCCACATTGCAACAAACCTTTAAAAAAGTTTGAGTGGAATGTCAATAAATATCTACAATTATTTGAAAAGGCTATTAAAAAAATCCGTTTGATTATTAAAGATATCCAAACTGTAAAAAACAAATAAATCAACCTTCCCTTTCCAACTACATATCTGTATGAGGCTGGATTTTGTTCACATACTTCAACCAAAACAACACATTAACCATCTGAATGCAAAAGATCTGCAAATCCAGTGGTCTTCTGTTAAGTCAGACTTTTAAAGAGATCTGCAAAAAAGGAAGACAACGCTGCCCTTGTCATTAACTTATTAAATTTTTCATAAAATGGTTAGCAGATTAACTTTCAAAATCTCTTAAAATCTGTTTTAAAATGAAATTATTTTAATTTCTGCACAGTAAATACCAGTAGGTATAACCTACGTAAATAAAAACTGTTTCAAGTCTTCAACAATTTTTAAAAGCATAAAGGAGTCTAGAGACCTCACACTTTGAGAACAGCTATCCTGGACTATTGCTATAGGCTCCTTCTAATTAATTTGCCTGACTCCAGTTTCCCATCTTCCAACCTACCCTACTACTACTCCCAGCGTAAACTCACTCTTAGTATCAGGCCTAGCTAATTAGAGCTGTATTTTAAAGAAATAATTTGTAGTCCTCTACTGAAAATTTCCAATTGTTCCACATCACGCTGAATTAAGTACAAGTTCTCCAATATGGCAAATAATTCTCAGTATTTATTAAATTCTCAGTGTCAGTACAGTGGGTCAAAACCTCCCATCCGTGCATATTTATGTGGCATCAAGTGTATCAGTGAAATGAAAAGATAACGGAACCACACAGCATCACACTTTCAATTACATTGGGTCAACTACAAGCTCTTTTGCTTTATTTACCCAACGGTCTATCCCTTTTCAAATAAGAACTTGATTTTTCTTATACTAGAGAATGGGAGGCTACCACAGAAATGAAACAAGAAACTAGAGAAAATGAGTCTAGGACTCTTACTCTTTTCAGCTTCACAACACCAGAGGTTCACCAATATAAAGGTTTTTCAAGGACAATTTTAACACAATGCAACTTATTAGCTAACTTTAAAAGCATACATCTGGCAACATAAAAGTATGATTTTACTAAAATATTGGGAATGTTTTCTCTAGAGAAGTGATCTCGATCAGGGACAATTTTGCCCAGAAGACATATGACAATGTCTAGAGACATTTTGGATTGTTACAACTTGGGGACGGGGGTATTACACGAATCTCTAATAGGTAGAGGCCAGGAATGTTGCTGAACATCCAACAATAAACAAGACGGCTCCCCGACAATGAAGAATTACCTAGGCCAAAATGTCAATAGTGCCCAGGCTGAGAAACCTAGCTCTAGAGACGTACTATGTCAAATACAGCAGGTCCTCCAATGTCATTTCGCTCAACGTGGTTTTGTTATTATGATGAGATGCCATAGGAACTCATTTATATCAATTAGCCTGTCATAAAATTGGTTTCCTCATGTTGTTTCGCAGTACTTCCAAGAACTTATTAATGATGCTAAATGAGGGCTTATGGTACTGAGGTTCAATTCCACATACAAAGAATGCACCAAATTCTCAAGAAATGGTGTTTACATACTCTGCCTCTAATACCTATCGTTAAATCTCTAAATACTCTAACCTGCAACAGATTTCATAATTACAGATGTGCTATGTATTGGAAATTAAACATCAATACTACTATCCCTTACTTCCTAGGTTAACTGCCACCATAAAAAATATCACAATAAAATAATCCATTTTTTTTAATAAGCTGTGAAATTGGCTCCCTAAAAGTTCTACTTGTTCTTAGCTATGTAAGAGCTAGTGAACATGAATAGTCAGTTATCAAATTACCACGTAACTTATGAATGGTATAGGTCCTCTTATCTGGGCCCCATATTTCAGGAGCACACAAATACTCAGTCACCTTATAGATTATTTTTAACTCCTCCATATTTGTTTATTCATTCAAGCAAACACATTTACTGAGGGCCTATGATGTGCCAAACAACCTGAACAGAAAGACAAAAATATTTTACCACAGTCTAACAAAAAGACAAACAGTTAAAACACAAAGTGATTTGTGCTATAAATAGAAGTATCAAATAAGTGTTATGAAAGTTTGCAGGGGAGAGAATGCCAAGAAAGGCTTTTCAGAAAGTGATGCCTGAACTGATTAAATGTCACAGAAAATATACCCTGTTCATGTCTTCGTATTTAGACCACAGTTCTCTTCTGTTCTTGTACACTATTTTTCAGTTTTTGCTTTGTCATCTAAACAAGAGCAAAGTGACCTCTGACTGATATAAACACATCAAAGAGGCAACTAATTCAATTTCATCAAACCTTAATGAAGAGTCAAAAAATAATTCCATCAAAATATTTCCCAGTACCTCCATCTTGTCCAACTTTTGGTTGTTTTTAAAATAGCCTGACTTCTTCCACCAAATAAATATACCATCTGTCACCCAGTTAACAAGTGCTTCTTTCTGAATTTTTAAGACTGTAACAGGGAATTCTTACTGTTCTTTCCTCTAGTTTCTTCTTTCAAAATAGTTTAATTTTCTCATCTTCTTCTATTACAAAACTTTGAATTGTGTACCAGAGAGAAATCATGAGTTCCAAAGTACAAGAAATACAAATGACTGCTGCCTACCTTTCTAAGTTTCGTTTGTATTTCCTGCTTTCTGTTCAGTACTGCCGTGGGCCACTAACTGGACTTTCTTCTGAGTCCCTAGCAGTTGACACAAATAAAAAATCTTACATTTGCAACAGGAAGCTAGCCAAGGACTTTTAGTTTTACCCATTTGTTTTCCAATATATAACATTACTGACATTCTTTAACCAACTTTCAAGTTTTCATGGTCTAGATAAGGGTACCACTAATCAAGCGTCTGTCTGCCGAACAGAGCTGGTAGTAACTAAGTACGCAACGCTATTGAAGAATATATCTGCTTCCAACTACCGAATACTCCTGGCCTCTTTACAAAGGGAATTCTCAATAATGGAAGGCTGGAACACCCAGAAAGGGTGATGTAGCACACAGATTTCCAGACTGAGTCAGATCTGGCATTGGCTAATTCTGTCCCCTCTCTGGGCCTCGGTTTCTCCAACTATAAAACTTGCACGTGATGTAGGGTAGGAAGATTAGCTTAATTTCCGAAATCCTTATGGCTATCCAGAAACCCCATCATTCCCCTCTTCTAGCTTTACATGGAACACGTGGGAGACCAGAAAATAATCTTTTACTCCACTAAACCGACCTTAATTCTCGGATATGTCTTAAAAAGCTAACAAACTCCCGACCCATCATCCACCCTAACCCCGGGACAGCGAATTTCCCCTGTAGGAGAGGCCAAAGCAAATAAAGCCCATCCCACACGACAGTCAAGGAAGTACTGGGAACCCATTAAGGATTTTAAGGCGCTGCCATCGCAAAGGACCAGCCCACCTAATCACGGCCGGGCAAATGAATGAGTACAACCGGGTAGATGGACGCTTCCTGAGCGTAGGCTGCGACATGAGACCCTTCACCCCGACCCCAATCCCCACGGATAGCAATTCCCTCCAGCTTCCAAGGAGCCGGGCCTCAGGGCCGCAGGGCTCCGCCCCCTCCGTCAGGGCAGAAGGTGCGCGCCGGGGCGCGAGACTTCGGCGCGGAGGGCCTGGGACGCCCCGCGCACCGCCCGCCCAGAGGGGAGGAGGAGCCTGTCGGCCCCGGGCCGCCACGGCCCCGGCTCCCGACTTACCGCGGTGCGGTGGGGGAGGGG
>NW_006441394.1:894922-899603 GCF_000325575.1 Pteropus alecto
CGCGCGGCCACCACGAAACCGTCGCCGCCGCCGCCACCGATACCGACCGCCGCTTCGGGCGCAGCGCGCAGTGGGCCCGACTGCGTCACACGCCGCCCGCCGTCAGAGGCTCGCTCTGGGTGCTCCGCCCTCGCTGCCTGCGCATTGGCAGACGCCGCCGCCACTCTAGGCCCACCCTGTTACTCATTGGGCAATGAGTCTTTTGAAACCGAACGTGAGGGCGGACTTCGGGAGAAGGGGCGAAGGGGAAGAGGAGGGACATAAGGAGTTAGGGGGAAGGAAAGCGGTGGGGCAGTGGGAGGGAAATGGAGTCCCGTCTTTGGCTGCTGCGGTTGGCTGGAAGAGATTCGTGACGTCACACAGGGCCCCTCGAAGTGGGCCGATGAATGGCTACATCGGGCGGGGTGTGGGAGAAGAGTGGTGACGCTATACTAAGGCTCCGCCCCTTTTGTTCGAGCGCAGAGCCCCGGGCTGCTGAAGCTCGGGCCAATCAGAGGAAAGGCTCCAGGATGGCGTGGTAACTATTCTACCCTTACCTTGCCCCAGTCTGCGGGCGGTGATGGGAAGGCTTCCCGGTCGTCCTGCCCTCACTTCCTGACCAGACCACGTGCGGTGCTGGAGGGCCCTCGTGGGTGGTTGTCCACGTAGCTTGTCTGCAGCTGCTTGGAGGCCTTAAAACCTGGCCTCCTTGTCTCCTGACCCATGCCAGCCCTAACACCTTTTCCCGTTCCAAATCCCTAGGATAGACGTTATGAACATCAGAAATGCCCTAAGGGAATTTCCGGCTAAGCACAGGACTTGGTACAAATGAGGATTCTTGGAACTTCTTGCCAACCTACCCTTTACGAACACCCGCTCCCAGACCCGTCCTTCTTAAAGCCCTGGTTCAAATGTTCCCGCCCTCTCTGGGGTGTATTTGCAGATCTCTCTCAGCAAGTGGGGTTAATGCTTGGGCAGGCCTCTATTACAACCATATCACTTTGTAATCTATTACTTTCATGTCTTCTGTGCCTGGGCTCTTGGAAGTCAGAGCTGCATTTTCTGCATCTTGATGTTAAAAAATAAAATTCAACCAAGTCAATTTGAAGATCTAATTGGCTTTATTAAACGATTCATAAATCTGGAAGCAACCCAACTAGCAGCTGGAAGGGAACATGAGGGGTTGTACAAAATGAAAGGATTTTCCAGGAAGAAGGGTGGGGCAAGGGAGTTATTAGAAAAAGAAAGTATTATTTGGAGGACTCACATCTTTTTTTCCGGGGAAGAGAAGATGACAGGTTTTTAACATGTAGATTGCTTCTTTTTATGGAGGATGGAGAGGGTCTTTGTGAGATTACCGTACTGATGCCTGACCGGAAAATTTTATACTGGTTGATTAAGATTATGTTTCTGGGAGAGGTTGAAAGTGCAGTTAGATAAGGTATTAAATCTAGGTTTGGTATCATGGGCTTTTGGCATGAGTGATGCCATTTTGAGCCTATAGTTTGTTTTTTTTCTTTAACAGTGGTGTTCCTACCCACCACCTCTTACCTGGGCCAGGCCTAGTGCAGAAGAGCGATATTACAAAAGGAAGGGTTGAGCATGTTGTAGAAACTAGACCTAGTGACTGAGCATCCTACACGGAATAGCAGGGACTGGGCTCATAAAACGTATTTGGATGACTGTTCCACCACCACCTCTTCCTGGGGCATCAACGCAAAATTGAAATGGGTGCTGCCCCAAAGTAGGTGATCTTATATCCCTGTGGGTTTTCAGTGGTGGTGAGGGATTAGAGATAATTGATTAATTTGTCAAAAAGTGGAGTAATAATTTGTCATAAAGATGAAATAAGATAATGTATAGGAGAAACCTGGTACTTGTGGGTGCTTAGTAGATGATTGAAAGAATAAAAAAATATATATATAAAGTGTCAAATAGTAAAACAGTTTTTACATCTGACTCCAGCCACCTTCCCCCAACCCTTCCACCCAAATATCTCTCCTTCTCCTCCACCCTCCCTTACCTAAGCTCTGCATCAAAAAGTCCTTAGTTCTCTCTGGATAGTTACAATAGCTTCCTCACTGCCCTCCTGAACCTTCGATTTCTCACCTTCAAATCCTTAAACTCAATTAAACCCCTTTCCTCTACTTATTTGTTCTGGTTTTCCTAAGGCCAAATAGACAGTATAGGTGCACATTAAATGTTTGACACATGAATGAGTGAATTATTTTCTTAAGTAGAAAAGTAAAAGTGAAACTGTTGAGTTGGAGTCAGATAGCTAAGTTCAAGTGCCAGATTTACTAGCTTTTTTAGACCTTGCATAAATTATTTAATTGTTCTGTGCCCCAGTTTTCTTGTCTATAAAATAGGCACACTATTCCTATTTTATAAGGTGGTTGTGAAGGTCAAATAAGATAATGGAATTTGCAAAGGACTAGACTGGGCACATTTTTGGCACATAGTAAGCATTCAGTAAATGTTGATTTCTTTCCTCTTTTCCTATAACTTGATAGTGAATAGTGATGTTTGTAAGTAGCATACAATTAAATTTTTATAAATCTTGTGTGAATACCTTTGACTTTTAACTAGAGCATTTAGTTCTTGAATTTAATGAATTTTCCAATATATTCAGGATTTTATCTAATATTTTATTCTTTCTACTTGTCCTACTAGTTCTATTCCTGTCTCTCATTTATTTGTCCTCTATCTCACTTTCCTCACTTCTATTGGTTTATGAGGGTGGCTGTTTTCTTTCTTTATTTTTAAGATTCTACTTCGCCATCTTGACTGGACTCCTCTTTTTCTTTATTTACTTATCTACTTTTGTAGTAATAACTGCCATTTATTGAGGCCCAGCTCTTTGCTAGATTTTTTTTTAAAGTTGAGATATAAGTCACATAACATGATAAGTCACACATAATAAATTCACTGTTTAAATTGTACAATTCAAAGGTTTTTAGTATCTTCACAAGGTTGTGCAACCATCACCAATATCTGATTCCAGAACATTTTTATGACCCCAAATAGAAACCCCAGACCCATTAGCAGTCATTCCCCATTTCTCCCTTCCCCAGCCCTTGGCAACTACTAATCTACTTTCTCTCAGTGGATTTGCCTATTCTGGACTTTTCATATAAATGGAATCATATAATATGTGGCCTTTGTGTCTGACATCTTTCATTTAGCATAATGTTTTCAAGGTTCATCTATGTTGAAGCATGTATCAGTACTTCATTCCTTTTTATGATTGAATAATATTCCATTTTACGAATATTTCATTTTTGTTTATACATTCATGTGTTGAATGACATTTGAATTACTTCTACCTTATGGCTAGCTACTATGAATGATGCTGCTACGAACATTCGTGTACAAATTTATCATGGACATGTTTACAGTTCTCTTGTGTTTATATCTAGGAGTAGATTTGCAAGGTCATGTGGTAACTATGTTTAACTTTTCGAGGAACTGCCAAACTCTTTTTACAAAGTGGCTGTACCATTTTACATTCTCACCAGCAATATATGAGGGTTCCAGTTTCTCCATATCGCTGCTAACACTTGTTATTTATATATTTTTGTAATTATAGCCATCCTGGAGGGTGTAAAATGTCATCTCATGTGGTCTCCATATACGTTTCCCCAATGACTAATGATGGTGACCATCTTTTCACGTGCTTATTGGTCATTTAAATCTCCTTTCCCGCATTCTGGATTATTTCATTTTTCCTCCTGTATCAATTTGGAGATTAAATTATTTTTTTCTATTATTTTAGTGATCGCTCTAGAAATTACCATATGCATTCCTAACTTACTAAAGTGTCATGCTAATCATTACCTTTACTGGAAGGGTAGAGTTTGCTGAGATGGAGGAAAAGAAGCATTCCAAGCCAGATGAGCAGGGAGAGTAAAGATGTGGGACCAGGAAAAAAGCTCAAGACAGGGAACAAGGGCCAGAAGCAGGCATCTGTGGGTTGGAACTAAACAAAGAGGATGATGCAAAGCCCCATGATAGAAAACCTAAATTTAGTTTTTGAAACTAAATGGAGGAGGTTCTTTTAGTAAAATTTTATTAATCATTCACTTGCTTTAGGACCTTAAAGGACAGGGTTGGAAGAATTCAAAGTCAGGAAAAGTGGTTTTTAGAGTAAGACACCTTCCCTCTAGACTTCAAGGCCCCAGAAGTGGGCCCAGTATATCTGGGCCCACCATTGCCCAGCCCAGGGCCTGACACAGAGAGGGCCTAGACTGAGTGAATGAACAAGGGGAATGCAGGAAATAAGCTCTGGCAAGTTAATCAAATTGGAGCTTCTGTTTCCTCATCTACAAAGTGGTGATTATAGTTACCTTGTGGGATCAACGGTATACAGTGATTAAAGGAATTGAGCTCAGGTGTCAGACTCCTGGCTCTGACATTTACTAACTATATGGTAGGTAACATATTTTCTGTTTTCCATTGGTAAATGGAGATATTAATATTATCTACCTCATAGAGTTTTTATGATTAAATGGGACAACGTAAAAAGTAGAAAAGTGCCTGGGACACAAGGGTTCTCAAAATGTGTTAATTATTACTGTAAGGATTTAAATAGAGGAAAATGTGATGGTGGTGTCTAGCTCAGAGGTGGGCCAACCCCTGCAGGTGCTCTGACAAGCCCGCATTGTGCCTGCAGGAAGGATTACGGTTCATTCAGCCTCTTTCC
>NW_006441394.1:899668-906668 GCF_000325575.1 Pteropus alecto
AGGGAGCCCAGAGTCTCCCTCACATT
Organism: Pteropus alecto; assembly: GCF_000325575.1. Classification (NCBI taxonomy): domain Eukaryota; kingdom Metazoa; phylum Chordata; class Mammalia; order Chiroptera; family Pteropodidae; genus Pteropus; species Pteropus alecto. The sequence goes on from NW_006441394.1 coordinate 899,695, forward strand.
CCCTTAGGGATCAGTCAGGGTGGGGAGGGAACCCTGGGGTCTGGTTCCTGACTATCAACGCTTTCATGTTAGGGAACAGACCCAAGGCCTGGGGCTGAAAATCCTCTCTCTCTGCTATGTCGGATAGGACAGGGCGTCCTTTCCTGATCATAGGCGGGAACAGCTCTGGCCCAGAGTTTCTAGGGTGGGCCTCACTGGCTCTCACTACCTGTAAGGTGCTCTACCCTTTGCTGAAATGCCCAAAATAGGCTCTGGGTAACAAATTTTGGGGGAGGGGCACCAAGGCTGGGCGAAACTGGCTTAATATTTTAAAAGGGCGAAGATGGATAATTCGGCTAGAAAGGGGAAAGTGGGGAGCAGAAGAGTCTGGGGTCAGGAAATAAAGAGAATTCGGGGCCTTGTTGAATTAATTTTATGTTCTTTCAACAGGTAATGGAATGCAGCAGAGTTAAGGTGATAAGGTGGCTTATCCAACGTGTCAATCCCGGGTGTCCAGGGCTCTTCCGGCTGCCCCCACGCAGCTGGAATTAGTAGGGAAGACCAAGGCTGGAGAGGCATGGCATGAAGGGACGCCAAATTAAAGGGGTGAGCCTGGGGCTGGGGTCCGCAGAAGCGGGGAGGAGCCCGCAGAATATCTGGGCGCAGTTTCCTATCCAAGTTCCGCCCCAAGCGCGCACCGGGCCAGCCCCGCCCCCCGACATTCCCATTCTAATCCCCCTCCCCGCCGCTCACCCCCGGGCTGGGCCTGGCATTCGCCCCGGGTTCCCCGGGTCCCCTGGGTCCCCCAGTTCCCGTCTTCCACCGACGCAGTTTCCTTGCAGCCACAGCCTGGGTGAGTGTAAGGATGGGTGTGCTGAACTGCCGAGCAGCCCCGCTTGGGGGAGCTCGGCCACGCGATCCAGCCTCCACAGGGCCGGGTCCCTAACTCGGGGGTTCTTGGTGCCTGCCCGTGAACTATTGCTGCCCCGACTTGCTAAGTTGACTCCTTTTCCCTCCGCTCTCGTGCATGGGGCTGGATGTGCAGGGTTTGAGCTCTCGCTTCTTCACAGGGACTCCTGGTTCGAATTTTCCCTTAGGTGTCCCAGAATGGAGGTGGAGGGCGGGGCTTGGAACTCCATAGTTTCAAATCCCAGCTCTGCCAGTTAGTAGCAAGTGACCCTGAGCAAGTGTTTAACTTCCCTGAGCCTCCGTTTCCTATTCTATAAAATGGAAATATACAGACTGTAGATCTTACCTCATAGAATTATAGTGAGGATTAAAAGAAACAATGTATATGTAGTGCTTAGTAGGGTGCCTAGATTCCGAAGGCACCCAGTAAGTGTGGATTTGGACTGGAAAATGAGACCTATTGGGACCTTTGAAGATAGGATAGGGGTACTCCTAAGAAAGCAGTTTTCAACTAAGTAGAACCTATAAGGAAGTTAAAGCTGACTAAGGCTGAACAGCTGCTCTTCAGGTAGTGAACCTCCTTGTCCTGACGCCTGGAGGAGTTGAGTGACCAAGTTGCAATGGCCTTATCTAAACCACATGATCCACATGTTGAACAACTGTGGAAACAGGCCCCAAGTGGTTAGGTCACTTGCTTAAGGTCACACAGCTAAAAGGTGGGCCAGGCATATCTCCAAGAAGTAGAACACCTTGTCCCTCAAATCTCCTTATCACCCTCCTGCCTTGAGCAGTGCCTGTTCATTCCCTGAGGATCCAGTATTTAGTTTGGGGATCCCAGTAGTTCCTGAGAGATCTAGAGCAGCTGGCTTCAACGAGGGATGTTGGGAGGGGGTATTGGTACTGCTACAACCAAAGAATCTGGGTTTGGCTTAGATGGAGAAAGTGTTCCCCTTCCAAGACCTTGAGGGACTTACAGACTATTTGGAGATGATCCAAGGAATGTGATTGCGGAGGCTCACCAGAGCCATTTCCAACTCCCCTGGGAGACCTCTGGCTCCCAGAGGGAGAAAGAAGCTAGAGCAGTTGGGGCAGTCTGCCTTGCAGAAAGTGGGTGGGGGAAGATGAATGAGAATGTTGAGGCATGTTTTCCTGGCTTGTTCCAGAATGTCAGGAAGCTAGCCTTATAGAAGTCAGGTTCTTCCGGAGGGTGGGACTAGAAGGGAGAGTACTGAGGATGGTGCCCAGAAGAGTTGGGACTTCATTTGGCAAGGCCCTTGAGTCCAGAAGTGGTAAATTCTTTATGTGTTTGGAACCAGCCCTAGTTTGGCAACAAGAAGCCTAAGTTCCAAGGATGGCTTTCCATCAAAGCAGATGGCTTTGAGGAAGGGCCTTCCTCTCTGTGTGTCTCGGTTTCTCTCTCTTTACAATGAGGACAGGGCTGACTGACTCATCTATATAGGATTTGGTTTTTACCTTTCTTCCTCTTATGGACAGACACCCCTCTTAAACTGACCTAATTTAACCTTCTGCCCAGAGCTCTGGCCCAGAGAGGAAAGAGTCAAGGAAGGCCAGCATTGCAGTTTGTTACCCTGTGAGCCCTACATCCCCTCACTGCTGGCTCTTCCTTCTATTTGCTGTGTGACCCTGGGCAAGTTTCTATCCTTCTCTTGTTCTCAACTTCCTCCTCAATGTCTTGGGCTAGGATTGCTGGTGTATATTCGGCTGTTTTAGTTTCTGACCTTAGATACCTGCATCTGAACAGGGAGTCACATTCCTCAGGAGCCCTTACCTACTTTCCAGAGCAGGAGGACAGGTCCCTGGGCACTGGGAAGCCTCCAGAAGCTGACCAGGCAGCTCTCTCCAGCAAATAGCAAGCCCAGGCTAGTACCAGACCTGATTCTGCAAAGCCTTTCACCCTCAGAGCACGTGAGGCAGCAGGCGGGGACAAACAAGGGGTCGAGGTTCTGTTGGCTTCCATGGAGTCGTTGTGGACTGTGGTGCAGGCACACAGAGCACACAGACTGAGAAGGGACTGAAGGTGCAGAGGGGCCCTGGGCTGGTGGGTAAAGCAATGAGAGCTAATGGGAGGCTCTGAATCCTGGAGGCTCAAGAGCCTGGGGAAGGAGATGGGGCATTCTGTCCTCAAGGAGGTTTTAGGATTGGTTCCTGAAACAAGAGAGACTATAAGCCAGCTCCTATAGTCCTAGGCCCATCAAACCACATAGGGATGAGGAGGTCTCCCAATTGTAGCACAGGTTTGTTTGGTTCATTGTCTTTTCTCTGAAATTGAGGGTGAATATTGTTATGGGATTCTTAGTCTTCTTCATCCAAGGCAGGAGCTGTCCAAATTTAGTGGCTGCCTCCCTCTCAGACCCCTCAGCCTTTAGCTTAGTCTGAGGACTGAGCATAAGGGCTGACTTTACCACTGAGTCCCAGCCTTGCTGCCTTAGGCCCTGACAGTATGCCACTCCATCCCCAGGTCTGACAAGATGTACCAGGTCCCACTGCCACTGGACCGGGATGGGACCCTGTTCCGGCTCCGCCTCACCATGGTGGCCCTGGTCACAGTCTGCTGTCCACTTGTCGCCTTCCTCTTCTGCATCCTCTGGTCCATGTTCTTCCACTTCAAGGAGACTACGGCTACACATTGTGGGGTAGGGCTTGGAGTGGGCACTGACACCTCATATTCAGGCCCAATTGAATCTATTTTGGATCCTTATTCTATTGTAAAAGGATTAGCAAGCTCTCCAGTGGGGTCCATCAAACATAATGGGCTGCGGGGGGTGGGGGGATGCCTGAAAATTGAGGTCACGAGGATTAGTCTCTTGCCACCTTCCATGGAGGTTGCTGGGGGCTTGGGCGGGGGTGGTCACTGAAGTTGGGCAGCCCCAGAATTCAATCCTTCATAGAGGGGCATTTCAGGAAATCCAGGGTTTCTGGAGGATGGAGAGAGAACAGGACTGGGCTAGATGGCATTTAGGGCCTCTAAGTGTGGTTCTGTGGACAGTGCCTTTCTCTATGGGAATGTGATTATATATGTGTGTGTGTGTGTAACTGTAAGAGACATGACTGTAGTGACTTCGAGTGGGACATATGTGTCAGAGAAACAGTATTTGTGCCTGTTTGGATGGAGACCTGATTTTGTGTGTATATATGTTTTCTGGGGTAGGTCTCGTGCCCTCTGAGGTTCCATAGGTGGTCATGCACCCTCTGGATAGTGATATGCGGTGCTAGGCCAGGAAGAAAGATGTGAGAATTCTTTCTCTGTAGGATATTGGAGTAAAGGGGGAGAAATCTATGTTGACCTCTGTTATACTCCTAGTTTATCCACTATCTGTATATTACCTGAGACATGGACACTGAGCCTCAGTTTCCCCATGTCTAAAATGGGGTTCATAATTCCTGTCCTCCTCCTCCTCAGGGCTAATGTAGAGCTTCTGGTAGTGGAAGGGTAGGAAAGTGGTCTAGAAAATGTGAAGGGTGAGGAGCAGAAGAAAGCAGAAGAGAAGTAGATTGTCAGGTTGGAAGGCAGAGCAGGAGAGGAATTTAGCCTAAGGGCTCCAGGTAGAAAAGAGGCAGGGTCTAGACATGGATCTTAGATTAACCTCAGAGAGAGCTCTGAAGGACCCCAGTCAGGTGAGCTTCCCCCATTCCTATAAAGAGATCTACTCCAGAAAAAGGGCTGTGACTGGTAGTGGAGTCTGGTGGGGGATGGAGGTGTAGAGCACTTCTTTTGTTCATACAACTTGAAGTTTTCCCTCTTGATTTGTCATTGGGTAATCATGTGCCTTGGTATGTGGGCAGCCAATCTGATGAGACCCAGTGTTGGGAACTATTAGAAAGAACAGGACTGGAAGAAAGGGGTTGACCAGGTGATCTATGGGGAAGATTAGAAAGGGTCCATCTAAGAGCCTTTCCTGACCTAGTTCTTACCTTAGATAATATACCAAATGTTTCTGTTATCTTGGCCAACTCCTCTTCATCCTGCAAAACTCTGCTCAGGTGTCCCCTCCTCCAAAAAAGCCCTCCCAGCCTCTTTGGGGAAAACTTAATCATTCCCTTCTTTGGGTGCCCACAGTTATCTCTGTGTTATCTTTCATACAATTCTATGACATTATATTTGTGTCTGTCTTCCCCACCAGACTGAGTGCTCCTTAAAGGCGAGCACTGCATTTGAATCAATATTTGCTGAATAAGTGGATAGGATCCTCCCCCGCCACCCCACCCCAGCCCAGTACTCTGAGAAAAGGAAGGCATAGTATAATGCAGTCATAGTCCATACAGAAAATTATATTTGTACAGCATATGGAGTTAAACGGAGTAGGCTATTTGCTCTGCCCCTCATGGCTGGCTCTGAAGGCTAATGGGATCAATGATCTCAGCATACCTGCATACCTATGACCCATTCTTGGCATACTGGTTATGGAGCTAAGCATAGGTAGTTGCAGGAGGGCCATGACTAGGCCTAGTGACCTGCAGGTATTATGTACTCACTCTCTGGGACTACCATGTTAGAGCCATCTGGAGATTTTCACGTATGCTCTCAATTTCTCACCCAGAGTTTCCCAGGAATAGCCAACCCTAAGAATAAAAGAAGTAACCTTAGTTTAACACATCTATAATTAGACGACTTTGCCTCTGCTTGCACATCCCCAGTGATGGGGAGTTTTCTTCCTCTCTAGGTGGCCTATTTCAAGGAGACTTAGTAGCTAACAATTAGCAAGCTCTTTCTTATAGTGAACATACACTCTCTTCCTGGTGAATCTCTGCCTTGGGAGCCTTAGGACTACCCTTTCCTTCAGGCTTCTAGCCACCCCTGCAGACATGGGAAGGCAGTAATGAGAGTTCCTGAGTCTACTCTTCTTAGGTAGCACAGCTCCAGTTCTTCAGGCAACTCTCACAGCACATGTGCCCCTGAACTTGGCCGAGGTGGTCACTGTTCTGTTCATGTTAGGCCCTGATTTGGGCATAAGACTTCATATGGCCTGGGCAGTACAGGCAAAAGCAGGACTGTTCCATTCCTATTATTGGCTGTTAGGCCTCTGTTATTGCAGTCTGAGCTGCTAGTAGCTGTTCCTGCACAGGTGCAGGCTGGACACTGAAAGCTCATATTCAGGCCTGTCTAAATCTCTTTTGGATCATGAATCTATTGTCCTAAGATTAGCTAGCTCTCCAATGGGGCCCAAGAAACATACTGAGTCCTACTCTAACAAAAAAGAGCCAAATCCTATTCTGCTTTCTCTCTTTCCCCTCCCCAGAAACATCCCTGTACACATCTCCCAGAGAGGTCCCATTCCCCATCCCTGGCAAGGAAGCTGCTATGGGCTGACCTTAGCCGCAATCACTTCTTACCTTTGCAAAGTGTTCCAGAATTTATGACATGGACTTGTCAGTCCTAGGAAGCTGTGTGCCTGGGCAGGCGTGGAGATCTGGGCTCTGTGGGCGGGAGGGCAGGCCCTGGGAAGCTGGGGGTGGGACCCTCTAGTCTTAGAATAGTCTCAGTCTGGCTAGAGCCCTCAACCCAAGCCCCGGATCCTTCAGCACCCAGTGTAAGTGTTGCTCAGTACGCCCCTTCTCCCCTGTCCCATTCCCTGATGCTGAGCTGGACTAGTGGAATAGGGTTCCCTTAATGGAGGGAGGTATAAGTCCCAAGGGGAGATTTGGGCCTAGGTTTTTTTTATACAAGGCTGTCTCTGTTTGACCCCCAGAAGGTAGCCCAGTTTGAGGAGTCGTGGTAGTCGGGGCAGTAGGGGGTAGGAGGAGGAAGTTCTTTGTCTAGAGGGAGAAGGGCAGAAGAAGCATAGCTTCCCTGGGTCTGGGTCTGTCTGTCTTTGGTCTAGCCCAGCACAGCAGGCTCAAACTGAGTGGAGAAGGTTCCCATGACCCTCAGATTGCCGTAAACCTTGGATTGAGTGACATGGTCTTCTCAGAGAGGAAGGAGATGGAGGTCTGGGTCTCTGGAGGGACCATGATATATCTTGGGATCAGGGTACTGCTGGCCTGAGGCTTGGATCATTCTGAGCCTGGGGGTGGGATGGCTGGCAGCCTGTGGTCCCATTGAAATAGGTTCTGGGGCACGCCCACTG
>NW_006441394.1:906782-911991 GCF_000325575.1 Pteropus alecto
ATGTGGTCAGAGGGTCAGTGGAAGGACTTGGGCCACTTTGAGCCAGGGCTCTTTGTCTAGGTTACTTGACCTGAAAAAAGCTTTGATTGGAGCCTTAAGCTGTCAGGTGGTAAAAAGCCTTAGTCCTGTTATTTATGTTGACATAATTCTGGGCCTCAGTCTCCCTTTCCGTGAAATGGGAATAATAACCTTTCTCCCTCTGACCCTTCTCCTGAGTGGGTATTAGGATAGTGACAATGAGGTAGGCTATTAGAGCTCCCATGACCAGGCCACTAGGAGCCTCTATTCTCCAGACTCTTCAAGAGGTGGCCCTGCAGGACCAGTGTGCCGAAGGGATTGCTAGGAGCTGACCCTACCTATCTCTGCTGCTCCTTCCCTGTCTCCCCCTGCACCTCCTTCTCTTCTGCACTGATTTCCTTTTTCCTTTATGCTCTTTCTATTTTTTTCTGGAAAAGCTCTGGAAAAGGCCCCACTTTCCTAGGCATCCCACTAGGCCCTAAGTTGTGTCCCTCAACCCTGCCTAGGCACCACTTCCTACAGGATGTTCTCTGCGGCTTCTCAGCCCTTGGACCCTGATGGGACCATGTTCCGGCTCCGCTTCACAGCCATGCTCTGGTGGGTCATCACTTTCCCTGTGTTCGGCTTCTTCTTCTGCATCATCTGGTCCCTGATGTTCCACTTTGAGTACACGGTGGCCACTGACTGTGGGGTGAGTGCCAGGCTCCCTAGCACCTGGGTCAGGGCCAGGTTGGGAGATGGCGATAAGGGTGAAATTGGAGAGTAGGAGAGAAGGTGGAGGGTCAGAGAGAGGGAAAAGAAATAAAAGGGTGGTAGGGGTCAAGTCAGAGTTAGGGGAAATTTGGGAGAGAGACTCAGAGAGTAGAGTCATAGTCCTCCAAGAGTAGAAGAGAGCAGAAGGGAGAGGGGGAAGGGAAGGGAGTAGGAATAGACAAGAAAGATCATGAGAAGGATAAGGGAGCTGAAGAAAGACCAGATTGGGAGGGAAGACAAGACTGAGAAGGTAGGATGAGGCCAGAAGCCAGGAGAAATAACATAGTTTTAGCCCAAACCGGGGCCTTGACCTGAGAGGACCTCCAGCCCTGTCCTGGGATCTTCTAGTTTGGTTTCCTCTCTCTGGCAGCCTCAACCCCACAATCTGTGTCCACTCGGGTCTCTACCAGTTGGACTTTCTACCTCCAAGAACAGCCCTCCAGGCCTTTGCCGAAGGCCCAGGGGTAGAGGTTCTGTGTCAGGGGCATGTAATTGAACGTGGCATTGCCCATAGTATCTCATTTATACAAGAAATAATCCTAGATACAGGCAATAACTACACAGTGAGACATTTCTACAATAACTACACAGTGAGAGGATTTCTATTATGATAAAAGGGAGCTCAGGGATTGTGGGGCCCAGAGGAAGCACTTAACCCAGCTTGGACATTGGGGAAGACTTCCTTCCTGGAAGAGGGGGCATTGTTGTTGTGAGGGTGAAGAATCTTTGTGAATGCCAGGCTGACAACTTTTGATTTTATCCAGAAGGAAATGGGAAGTTTGGGAAGATTTTAAACAGGAAAGAGACACGATTACATTTGCAGCTTAAAAGACAAGTCTGCCTCCTGGAAGGAAAACATTTAAGGGCATGGGACAGGAGTAGGGAGACCAGTGATGAGGCTAGTACAATACCTCATGCTACTGGGGAGACCAAAGCTAAGATGGGGACTATGAGGATAGACAGGAGGGGATGGAGTCCAGAGCAGAATAACAGGAATATAAGTTTTTGTTCAGTTGGCAAGGGGTTGGGGGGCAGTAAGGTAAATAGAAAAGTCATCCAGAATTTCAGGGGACTTTTATCTGAAGCCAAAGGAATGAATCTTTAATGGTGAAGTCTGTGATCTTAAGATAAGGAATTTTTGGGGCCACCTCTCTTTATCTCATGGGAATTTCTAATCCGCTGCCCTGCCACAGATCCAGAGCTATGTCCTCCAGGCCGAAGGTTGCCTATTCTTGGGGAAAGAGGTTGTTTCTATCTCTCAGTATCCTTATCACTGGGCTCCTGGGGAGGTTTGAGGTGAGCTGTGTACCTGGTTTCTGATAGCTCCTGATGTTTCTTGTTGCTGATGTGGTTGGTGAGTGGGAACTTGCATGCTTGGAATGGGGGTAGGGTATATGAGTATCTGTAACTGATTTTGTGTATGTGTGTATGTGATGATGGGGGCGGGGAGCAGTTCCTGCTTAGAATCCTGCCCCACCCCTAATCTGGGAGGAGCTTGTGAGGACTGGACTGGGCCACAGGGCCTCGCTTCTCTCTTCTTTCTGAGATGTCCCCCCAGCTCTGTGCCATCTCTACCCTTTACCTGTTTCTCAGCATCAGTTAGGGCTCTGAGTCCTTAAATGCTCTGGATTCTCTCAACCAAGTTTTAGAGGCTGATCCTATTCCCCTTAAATAGTTCAGATTGGGGCAGTAGTTTTCAGAATGATATTCTTGGACGTGGAGGCAACACTCCCACTAACCTTACTCAGAGGACCTATTCAGAGAGGCAGACAAGTCAAGTAAGGAGGCTTGGAATCTCAGAAGTGTCTGGTAAAGATATGATTCCCACCTCTCACTAATATGTAGGCCTTCCCATGTTCAGTAGTCACATAGTAGCTCACCACCTATTTGTAGGCTTTTCAGGGAAGTTTGTCTGCTGAAAGCCATCACTTGTACCCACTGTGTGTCAGACATTGTAGATGCTTTGCATACATTATACTTAGTATTCACAATCACCCTGCAAAGTAGGTGGTGGTACCCCTATTTTACCAATGAGGAAATTGAAGCTCAGAGAGATGAAGTGACTCGCTCAAGGTTACCTCACTAATAAAGGCACAGCTAGGATGCAGACCCAGGATTGTGTAGCTCCAAAGCCTCCATGTTGCCTCTTCACTGATTACTCAGAGTGAATATGTGAGCCTGATCTCAAGCTATGGTATCTCAAGCCATGGCCTGGAGAGCAGCACCTTCTCTCTGAGACCTCTGCACCGTTTCCTCTGACAGTGCTGAAGGGACTCCATCTCCTTATCTGTGAAGACTATGAAGCCCCTGGCTAGTGCTCCCCCAGGGCTACCACTGCCCTGTGAGCTGCCTCCATCATTGCCTATCTCCCCAGCTGCCTTGGAGACACATTCAACTTCCCTGTTGGGAGAAAGAAAGGGATCTTGCAGAACTTCACCCCTGAAGACTAGTCCCACTAGTCACTACAGGGTCATTCCCTTGCTGGGCCCTGGCACTGATCTGTCCTTTTTTGAAAGTCTAAAAAAGTCTATGAAAAGTATGGACAACAGACTGGTAGCTTCCACATTCCTGGAATCTTTTAGAAATGCAGATTCTTAGATTCTAGACCTCTGCACTCTCACCCAATCCCTGGGGAGTTGTATACATATTAAAGTTTAAGAAGCAGCTCCAGGCCCTGGAGTCTAAGAGATCGTGCTCCCATCCCTGGCTTTCCTGTCCCCATTGAAACTACTCTTTACTCATCTCCCATCCTCTCACTGTTCCATACAAGTAACACACCAATCCTTGCAGCTGAGTATCATCTCCTCCTCCTTCAACTTTAAGGAATTCCTTAAGGAATTAGGAATCCTAGGCTTCGAGAAAGATGGATAGGTGAGATGTTTAAAAACAGGGTCATTTTCTTAGACTGCCCCAGGTTAGGAGCACCCACATTTTTAAACATGATCAAGGTGGGGTACCCTTCTGGCCCAACTTCCCCAGTGTCTCATAGTATCTTCTATCACCTTGGCACACCTGCTCAGAACAAATGGAGGTGGGAGCAGTCAGAGGAACAGCTCGGCTGGGCAGTGAATCCAGCACTATCCCAAGGAAGCTCAATGGTCTAACTCATCCCTATCCATGGGACTGAATCTGAGGTTCTGGGCTCATGGAACCTCTCACAGAGTTTTCCACTACTGGCTTAGAGAGCCTCTGAACCTGTTTACAGCCTTCTCAGCCATGTGTAGGTTCCACGTATTGGTAGGTGGAGAATGTCCACCATGCCCCTGTACAAACTCCAGGCTGGCTGGGGAAAGAGAACCAAGCACATTGGGACCCAGGACCTTGAAGGGGAGGTCTCCCAGGAGAGCTCTGGGGGTCCCTGAAGGAGGACTTTCTGGAATGGAAGGGGCTGGAGCAGAGCCATCTGAGAGCTGGGGTGATTAGATGGAGAGAAGGATCTCTAGATGGGCAGGGCTGGCACCTATTTGGTGCCCAAATAGGTCATAACTCTCTAGGTGCCCAATTACTTGCCTTCGGTGAGCTCGGCCATTGGTGGGGAAGTGCCCCAGCGCTACGTGTGGCGTTTCTGCATCGGCCTGCACTCAGCACCACGTTTCTTGGTGGCCTTCGCCTACTGGAACCACTACCTCAGCTGTACCTCCCCGTGTCCAAGCTACCAACTGCTTTGCCGCCTCAACTTCAGCCTCAACGTCATCGAGAACCTCGCGTTGCTAGTGCTCACCTACGTCTCTTCTTCTGAAGACTTCAGTGGGTGCCCGGATGAGGGAAGGAGAATGGGAAAGGGTTTGGGGAGGGGACACCCCTACCCGTCCCTTACTCGGAGCATCAGACATAGGGTTTGGGTGCTCCCTGCAATATGTACTCCCAACCTTTCTCTTTCACTCCAGCCATCCATGAAAATGCTTTCATTGTGTTCATCGCTGCATCCCTCAGTTACATGCTTCTCACCTGCATTATCTGGCGGCTGAACAAGAAGCACACAGTAAGTCAGGAGGTACGGTTTACCCCTAGTGGGGCTCCACGCAGCCCAGAACTGTCCTCTGGATGTGGGTAATGGTGAAGTGGGAACTGGAATTCTAATTAGAACCCCAGCCGGGGCTTGGGGAGAAGTGGAGGATGGCTAGTCAGAATCTAGGACTGAGTTTGGGTAGTATGGGAGAATAGAGAACAGAGGAGATGGAGGCTCCAAATGGGAGTGGAATGAGGGGCAGCATCCTGGCTGCAGTGTTAGGAAAACACGTCAGGGTCTGTGGTCTCTAATAAGTCCAGTTGCCCCCCGACATACACACACACACACCTTCTCCCTGTAGCATCTGGAGGTGTTGGGTTGGTTGGTTGACTCCAAGTTAACTTTCATATTCCATCTCCCTGAAGTGGGAGGGGAAGAGATACTACTACTTCTTGGCCCCATTATATCCCAAATGCAGGGATGTGAACA
>NW_006441394.1:912028-925766 GCF_000325575.1 Pteropus alecto
AAGAGAGGGGACATTCAACTCTTAGGAGTTGAGGTTAAGAGGGGAGACTACCCATATACAACAAGCAACAGAGTGATCAGAGAGCCTATCTCATAGGATCACAAGTCCTACAACTGGAAACAGCGGCTCTTCATCATCAATTTCATCTCCTTTTTCACGGCGCTGGCTGTCTACTTTCGGCACAACATGTATTGTGAGGCTGGAGGTGAGGCCGGGCTAGGATCCATAGGTGGTCACAGTGGCTATGGGACAGTTGTGTTTTCTGTAATGTGCAATATGGTGGTGGTCTTGGGGGCTGGCTGCCATTGTGTTCCCTGTAGTGATGTAGTGGTGGTGATTTATCAAGATGGCCTGGGGCATGGGGAGTGTTGGGGCAGGAGGCTCACCATGCCCTTCCTTGTGTCCTCACGACAGTGTATACCATCTTTGCCATCCTGGAGTACACTGTTGTCCTAACCAACATGGCATTCCACATGACAGCTTGGTGGGACTTCGGGAACAAGGAGCTGCTAATTACCTCACAGCTTGAGGAAAAGCGATTCTAAACCCCTCTCCTGCTGGGGAGGAGCCCACTGCCCAGAAACTAGAAACAAGATCCCATGCTGGCCTTTCCTAACTACTGTGTCCTCTCTAGGCCCTACTGAAGCTGGGGGAAGGGGGAAAGAAAGGAGGAAGGGCACAGGACAAGGCTTTACCCAGCCCTGTGGCTTCTCCATTCCCCTATCCCACTTGAAGGCACAGAGGCCTTCAAGCAGCATCGCTCTTACCTGAGAGAACCCAAGAAACTGAGTTGGCAAGAAAGCTCCACCGTCTGGTGCTAAAAAAAGTCCTGAGGTTCATAACCACCATCCGGTTCTTGGCCTTAACAGCCACCTCTCATTGAGGTCAGGGACCACTGAGCAGTGGCTGCTACCTGAAAACCACAGCCATTCTTCCCCCCATGGGTCATTCACTTCTCTAATGTCTAATGATCTACTCTACACATCCAGACCTATGGCCATAGTTACACGCTAAGGTTACCCAGGTCTAGTCCTGACTACCTGATTTGGTGTGTCCATGTGGATGATAGGGATGGGCAGGCTATACGATTTCCAAGGGCTCTGTTAGTCTGTGCTTCTGACATCACCTTCTGGTTGGTGGTGGTCTGTACCAAAAGGATGACCTGCTCCAGGAAAAGCACTGGCACAGCATGTATTTCCCTTCCCTCCTGAAATCTCTGGCTTGTATTCTTCCTCCTTGGCAAAAATGTGAGGTGGAGGGGTCAGAGACACAGATTCCTACCCCCAAACTGGTGTCCCCACCAACCTCCCTATTGTCCTAGGCTCTAAGCTCATTTGGTTGTACATTTTATTTCAAAGGAAAATAAATTTTTTTTTTTTGGCCAACAGTCTGGGCTAGGCTTGTCTGTCTTGGGCTTGGGCTTGTCTGTCTTGGGCTTGTCTTTTTAATAGAATTGAGGTGAGAGACAGGTTCCAGGATGGAGGGAATAAGTCCATGGCAGGGTATAATTCCACGTGATATCCTCACGCCCCTTAAGCCTGGAATTCTCCAATGGCTGGTCTAAGCCCCAATTTTGGTAAGCATGAGTAACTGAGCTATCCCTATAATGACTCCAGGCCTGGAAGCTAGGATACTTGGGAGTCTTGGTGGAGGTAAAGGCCTGAGTTCCAGCCCCAACTGTCAGTAGAGATCTTTCCACTTGCAGATGTAAGGGGATACCTCTCAGATGCAGGACTGAGAGAACACCTGTCTACAGGCTGATGGCTCTCACCCTCTCCCTTTCTGAGCCCTAGATCAGCAAGTCCTTCTTCATACTTTGCATCACAGTCCACTACAGAATCTATGGCTGGGTCCCAGAGCAAGACTGGTCCCTCCAAGAGAGCCCAGAGCTTTGTTAGGGAAATTGGGGGGTGGGGGGACCACAATGAAGCCTATTGTCTCCTGTCCCCTCTTGCAGGAAACAAAAGGCTCCCAGTCTCTGGGGAGCCCTAGCCCATGCCCGTCCCCTGCCCAACCCCCAATGCCTAGCACACAGGGAGGAGCCGGGGCCACTGGAGACAGGAGGTTTTATTGATGCTGATGGGGGTAGGAGCCCGGGGGGTGGGGTGAGGGGCTGAGTCAGTCTGCAATGCATAAGGCCTGGGCACATGGGGGCAAGTTAGGGCACATTCATCTTCTCAGGATTCTATGGCTCCCTCTTTGGGGAAGGGAGAGAGCATTTTGAGGGGAGAGCAATTCAAAGAGCAGCAAGGGAGAGGTTAGGGACAGTGCAGGTTCCTAACCTGAGAGAAGGCACCACAATAGGCAGCAACATGAGTGGAAAGCTGAACCAATGGGTCAGTAGGGGAAAATGGGAAGGGTGCACTGGGTTGGCTTCTCGGGGAGGGATCCAACCTTGGCCTGGGTGAGCTCTCAAGAACACCTGGTTTTCCCAAGCAGACTGGGGCAGGGCCCAAAGCCCTTTTCCCTGTGGGCTTCCTTAAGGAGAAATAGGCATTCAGGGAGCCCCCTGGCAAGGGGTGCCAGAATTAGTCCTTAAGGCACGGCTGGGGGCAGACAAGGCGCCAAGGCACAATTGGTGGGGGGAAGGGGCAGCCTCCAAGCTGAGTGCCAGGGTCACAAGAGGACACAGGACCGCCCACGCTTGATCGGTGTGGGGTTGAGCACAGCTCGGACAGCCTCAGCAAACACTTCCTTGACGCCGTCCTGCTGCAGGGCCGAGCACTCGAGGTAGCGCACAGCATGGATCTGCTTGGCCAGTGCCTGGCCCTGCTGCGGTGTGATGGGTGCCTGGCCCTGCTCCTTGAGGCGCCGTAGGGTGTCAGGTTGGGCTCTCAGGTCCTTCTTGGTGCCCACCAGGAGGATGGGTACATCAGGGCAGTGATGGCACACCTCTGGATGCCACTTATGCCGCACATTCTCATAGGAAGGCGGACTGGCAATGGAGAAACAGATGACAAAGACGTTGGTCTGAGGATAGGAGAGTGTGCGGAGGCGGTCGTACTCCTCCTGGCCCGCTGTGTCCCACAGGTTCAGGTTCACTGTGCGCCCATCAACTGCACTCTGGGCGCTGTAATTGTCGAACACTGTGGGGATGTATTCCTTGGGGAAGGCATTAGTTGTGTAGCAGATGAGCAGGCACGTCTTGCCCACAGCCCCATCACCCACCACCACACACTTGATGCTCTGCATCGTGGGTACAGCTGCTGCAGTGGAGGCAATGCCTCCTTCCCCTTCTGGGCCCCTCTGGATGCAGTGACCTATGAACAGATGAGAGGGACACTCTTGGTCAGGGAGGCTTCTAACCATTGGGAAGGTTGGGGGCATACAGAGGGAAACCAGCTCCTGTTCTCTTAACCTGATACCATCCTGCAATCCCATCAAGACAGACCCCAGAAAGACAGACACACAATGAGAGAAAGGCCCTGAGACCCAGCAAAGATGCTCAGGTGTAAGGAGGCTGGCACTATAATGTGTAATATATTACATGAAGCACATAAATTCTGGTGCAGACTGACTAAGGTCAAATCCTAGTTCTATTTCTTAGCTGTGTGACCCGGGATAAATTACTTAACCTATTAGTGATTAGTGGGCCTTAGTTTTCTTATTTGTAAAATAAGGATAAAATAATACCTACCTCATTGGGTTGTTATGAAAATTATATATTACATGTGAAGCATTTAGAATGGCTGGTCATAATAAGCATTCGGTATTAGCTACTTTTATTTTTCCTCCAGGCAGTACAGATGCAAGAGAGGTACACAAGTGTAGGGATCTACCAGATCCTCTACCAGTTATGGACCCCTCCTACAAGTAGAGTGGAGAGGGGTTCTGGCACAGGGTGCTATCCTAGGTCACTCTGAGATGCTGTCATGGGTAGAACCTCTCCCAACTCAGGACTTGCCCTGCCCAGTGCACTGATGCTTTAGCTCCAAACCTGACATTTTGGCTACTGAGTACAAACCAAAAAGCACAATAAGAAACCTGCTGAGTAAGGAGCACAATTCTCTAGACAGCTGCTCTATCTCAATCCAGGGTATCCTGGGGACAGGAAAAAGGAGGGAGAACTTACCCCATCATTTCCATAAGCACAGTAAACCCAATCTGGCCACACATACCCAGGCTGGCAACTCGGTGCAGAGGAATATGGGAAGATCAGCCAGAGCTGAGATCTGGTATGGAATGTGGGTATGTACTAATGAATGAAGCAGGGGTTGTGGCTCTCAGACATTAACATCTTCTCTAACGACCCTTGGTAGGATGAGGTATATCCTCCAAGCCCAGCCAAGAATAGAAGAGTAAAACAAAAACTTGATTTTCTCCTTAATCTTCTGTACTTTTTTCGAGATCATAGCACATGCCTCTGAAGAACTGCGGGGGCTTCCAGACTCTTGGATAGAGAACACAGTGCCATTAAAGCTCTATCACTGAGAACATATGCTGGAGTCAAATTGGCCAGGGATTCTGATCACAGCTCTACCAACTAGTTATGATCTTGGGCAACATATCTAAATTTTCTGGGCCTCAATTTCTCATTTATAAAATGGGGAAATTTTGCCTATTGTGTTAGAATTGCTTAGAGTATGAAATGAGCTAATGTGTAGAAAGTGTTTGGCCTGAGTTGTGGCACTTACGAAGTACCAAATAAATAGGCTGCTGTAATTATTAATGGGGCGAGTATGAGAGGAGTCCCAGCTCCAGCCATTACCCTTGTCCCCTTTGCAGCTCACAGGGCCTTGGTGAGGAACTGCTCTTGAGTTCTGGAACAGAACAGAGCTTCCGGAAACCCTGTGATTATTTATACTGCTGTAGCAAAGGTTCTCCTCTCATTGGCTACTTCCTCTTGGCCATGGGGGACTTTTGCTGGCCAGTACGTGACTTCCTTTCCTTGACTCTCTCTCACAACCAGGCCCCTGCTCCCTGGGGAGGGAAAGCCTGTTTTTGACACACCCAGATCTCCAAGTATCTCTTGTTCCACCCAAGCACCATCACCATGGGTCCATTTCACTTTATATACATTGTGAGACTGCACCCTTACCCCTCAGCCTGACCTCTCAACCATTTGTTCAAGTCTCAAAAATCAAATTGGGGGTGGGGGGAAAGGCAAGAAATCCTTCACTGGGAAGTGAAAAGGAACTCTGGTGGTGTGGGACCTGCAAAGGACCCAGGGCTTGGTCCCAGCTTCCTCCCAGGCCCCAGCTGGGAGGGAAATGGTTCCACTCCATAAGGTTGCCTCTGGTTTGCATTAAAAATATTTCCATCTTATTTGCCTGAATAAGTGTATATGTTCAACCTCCAAAGACAGGAAGGAGAGTCTCAGGGAATGGGTCTGGGAAGGAGATAAGGACCCTTTAGGGCAGCAGTCTTCAACCTTTTTGGTACCAGGGACCAGTGCTCCTATGAGAATCTAATGCCTGATGATCTGAGGTGGAGCTGAGGCGGTGATGCTAGCGCTGGGGAGTGGCTGCAAATACAGATGAAGCTTCGCTTGCTTGCCTGCCACTGACCTCCTGCTGTGTTGTGTGGCCCAGTTCCTAAAAGGCCAGACTGGTATTGGTCTGCGGCCCAAGGGTTGGGGACCCCTGCTCTAGGGCAGTGGAGAGAACCTCAGGCTGGATGTCAAGAGACCCAGCTCTGCTCTGCTGCTGACTCACTGCATCCAAGCATGAGACACTTATTCTCCCTTGGCCTCAGTTTCCCAGTCCATAAAATGGAGAGAAAAATACCTGGACAAGGGCACTAGGTGGATAAAGTGAGACATGAAGAGCCCTGGGAGCAGGGGATAGGATCATGGGGATAGGAAAGGCCCCCAGGAGCAGAGGGTGTGGGGGTCAAGTTAGTCAGCAAATGTGCAAAGGCCTGAGCACATGGTGGCAAGTTAAGATACATTCTTCTAGGACTCTGTGGCCGCTTCCTTGGGAAAGGAGAGAG
Organism: Pteropus alecto; assembly: GCF_000325575.1. NCBI lineage: Eukaryota > Metazoa > Chordata > Mammalia > Chiroptera > Pteropodidae > Pteropus > Pteropus alecto. The sequence continues at coordinate 917,960 of NW_006441394.1, forward strand.
CATGTTGTAGGGGTTGGTGCTGTTACTTGTACCCCCTGGGTTCCCTGGGAGACCCTGGCATTTTGAGAGAACTCCTGAACTTGTAACTCTTTAGTTCCACGCAGAGCAGGGGTGTGGGGGATGGATGTGTGGGTATGTCTGGCCCAGGCAGGAAGGCAAGGAGAGAACTCTGGCCAGCAGTCACAAGGCCCAAGAGAGTGGATATGCAGTGGCTCCAGGCTGCTCTCTAGGGAGGTGGTTATCAACCAGTGATCAGTAAATCAGCCCTCAAAGGATTAGGGAGGGAGAAAGCAGCTTCCAGCTTCTGGGCTGGCAAGGGAACAGGACTGACACCGGAAAAGGGTCATGAGTGAGGTAGTATCCAGAAACAAGCAGAGCAGAGGCAGTGTGGTACAGGGCCAAGATAAGTAGATACCTGAATGTGACCTCATGGGTTCACCTGCTGACTCTGCCCCTTGATAAAAAACCCTCAGAAGGTACAACCCTTTATAGATCATGTAGTATAATTCTTTGATCCTTACAACAACCTATTGGTACTATCCTTATACAGATGAGGAAATAAACTCAGAGTTAAAGTAACCCGGAGTCACACAGCTAGTTAGCATGCAAGCCAGGACACAAACCCGTTTCCCATCCAAAGTCTTGTGTTTTCCTCAATGCATCACACAGCCTCCATGTTACGTCTTATCAGCCAACTTTGTGACCTTGAACAAGTAAGTAACTTTTCTTCTCAGAGCCTTAGTTTCTTCATCTGAACAACAAGAGTGACAATAGTTGCTCTCCCTGCCTCAAAGGGCAGCAGCAATGATCCTGAGCATGGGAATGAATGTGCTTTGTGAACTGGCAAGTGTTATGCACACAGGAGGTAACAGGAGCAAAGCCTTTCATCCCAAGAGGCATGAAGCACTGAGTATGCAGGTGTCTGAGTGGCAGCATCAGCCTAGACCTTCATCCTCTCTCCCAGGACAACCCTTTTCTCAGAAATCCTATGGCTTGAACTGGGTCAGATAAGTTCCCACAGCTCATTTAAGGAAGGCACATGCTAAAAGGTAGTGTCTAACCTATGCCACATAGGAAAAAAGGAGTCAGTGCTGCAGAAAGCCAAACAAGGAGAGCGGACTGCCTGAGATTAGGGGTCAACTGTGATTTATTCACTAGATGACTTTTTTAAAAAAAAGAACTTTTGTTTAGTAAGTAAATTATTGGTTGCAGATCTGTATAGTATTGACCAAATTATAATGACCTGTTCTGACTTTTTATTCCCAACCTAATTCAGATCATGCCTGGTCCCTCATCTTGACCTTCAGAGTTCTTCATACTCTGGTTGGGATTTTGGAGTCAGACCTGGGTTTAAATCCTAGTTCTTTCACTTATGAGTTAAGTACTGATACCAACCTTATAAGGTACTATAAGGTTTAAGTGTATTGATATGCAACCTATGTGCACAATGTAGGTACTTTGCAAATGTGAGTTCCAGTTCCCTGCTCCTGAGGGGTCTTCAGAAAGCAGAAAGATTCTTGCCTATGAACTTTGACTCGTGTTCTGTCTGTTGCCATTCCCTCTCCCCTCTCAAATCTTCCTGACTCCTCAAGGCCTAGCTTAAGTCTCACAGTCCTATGAGGCTACTGAATTCTACTTTCTCTGAACTTCCATAGCACGGCCCCCACTTTCACCCTTCTTTGGCTCTGTGTGATTCTCCTTCCCCAATAGCCATGGATAAGTTTTCTGGCGTGTGGATGTCCCCCATACTGGAGCTTGTGCTTCCCTTAACACTCCTAGAAAAGCTGAGTACAGGGTTGAGTACACAGGAGTGTGTAACTACTGACTTCTGATCTGCTGGCTTCTGGCCCATTTCTGAGATCTAGACAGTTGCCTTAGAAGCCCAGAATTGGATTAATACTCCCACAGCCAACACTGCAATATTGAATCTTTTTGGACAGCAATGGCAGCCCAGAACTTTGACTTGGATAGGCAAAGATCTTCCTAGTACCAGCTTGACCTGGCTCTAGCAGGGAGCACAGCCCATGGGGCCTAACTCTGAGTGTGGGCTCTGATGTCCCACTTGTACCCAGTGGGGCCTGGTCTTGGGGTGTGGCCCAGGCAGGCCCAGAAGTGGGGAGGGAAAGGAAGCAGAGGACTGCTTGATTGCCAGATCTCTGTGGCCGTTAGAGCAGGGGAAGTGTCCCAATTGGGAGTGGGGGAGGGGAGGGATGGGCCCTATGAGATGGAGGAGTGTGGAGACAATGAGAACCAACTTAACCACGGCCTTCTAAACTGCCTCCTGACATGGAGCTCCACTTCTACAGCCCTTCCTGAAATTCAGTCTAACTATAATCCATATCTGGGCATTCTGATCCTGAGCTCTGGCCACACTACCCTGGATCTTCTACAAGATGACTCCACATTCTCTTCCCCCAAACACACCAAGCAGCATGTAATACTCGCTGTTCCCATGGGAACCCAGCATTTCTCTCCCCCCGCCCCATCCTCCAGCTCCCACGGGGCAACTCAGAAGGCTCCAACTGCCTCCAGGCCAAGCACCAATGCCATCTCCTCCAGGAAAGTATTAGTAAATCACCCAAGTCACAAATGACATTCCATCCAAACTCTGGTCCCTGTTTCTCTTACAGACACATCGTATCTTGCCTCACATGGAGGCTGTTCTGAATCTTATCTCTTGTCACTAGACTGGGAGGGTCTAGAGGGCAAGGTCCTGGCTGATCTGTCTCCCTCAGTTGAGCACAGTAAATAACTGAACTCTGTCCTTCATGTCTTTGCACATGGGAGTTTCTCTTCCTGGAATTCTGCTCACCCCCTTCAGATCCTCCCAGTCTTTCAGGCCCCAGTTCTGTTCCCAGCTTCTCCAGGACATCACAGCAATCCCTTCTCCTGCCCTACGTTCCCCAGCACTGTCTGTACTGTTCATTGTGCTGAACTAACTGGATGCCTCATGAGGAGGGAAGGCTGTCTTGCTTACTTCTAGAAGCCCAGCTGCAGACTGACATATATCTCTTCCCCATCAATCCAGACTTTGATTCTGGAAACAAGGAAGAGCCTCTATGCCTAGGAGAAGCACAATTTAAGGTAATGAACACACACAGGCTAGATTGCCCAGTCCTCCACTAGAAGCGTGAGAGGGCTGAAGCCTGCATAGCTAGCCCAGAGATGCTGAAGAAGATGGGTAGGAAAAGTGGTCCTGATAAGGCTAAGGACTGGGACTATCTGAAGATCTTTTGGTCAAGGATGAGGTGAGGATCAGGGTCAGAGTTAAAAATGGCTCTGCAAGTCTATTTGTTTATTTGGAGGGGTAGAGGAGAGGTGACATGAAGAGGCTAAAAGGGGCTGCAGCTGGCTGCAGCTGGGCTGGGAGGAGGAAGCTGGGGGAGACATGAGATCATTGTGGGGCTGGGACCAGGCCAAGGGCTGAGTTTCTCTCTTTCTTCCCCTTCTCCCCATCGGCAGGGACACAACCCAAAGAGAGCCCAGACTCAGCCTTAAAAAAAAAAATCCATGCTGGACAACTCCCCACCTCTTGCCACTCTCTACCCTTCAGCCTCTGCAGAGGATCCTTCTCTGCAACAGGTAGAATAGCCAAAAAGTTGACTCTACTAAGGGCTGGAGAGGAAGAGGAAACAATACAGGTGTGGCTGGGAAAGCAGTGGAGGGATGGGACCCTTTCACTAAGTTGCAATTCCCATCTTGGTACCTGGGGTGCTCCACAAAGGGTGAACCCCAGGGCCAGCAGCTTGGGCCAAACCTCTGGCTTGGGGAGCTAAGGAGACTGCCTCCTCCCCCACAAGGCAGCACAGAGGAAGGCTGAACACTTGCTTCCTCCTCCCTTCCCCCTAGCAGATCAGCAGTCCCGGGGCCCCAAGAAAGGCCTGTGAAGTGGCACTTCCTTTGCCTTTGCTCATTTCACACGAGGCTGTACAGAAGTGCCATCCTCCCAATCCTGCCTCCCCCACTTGAAAATACCCACAAAGAGACCCAGGGCCGCCCTGTCCCTTTTGACCCACCCCAGGCCTGAGGGGGTTTCCACAAGGGAAAAAAACATCAGGGAGGAAACTCCGGCATCTATTTTCCACTGTCAGTGGGGCAGAGCTGGAGCAGGGTACAGGGGACTCCTCCATCTTGCTGTCCCCTGGCAAAATCCCCACCACTCTCTGTCCTCTTCTCATCTCTCAACCAGTAACAATCCTTGGGCTTTGGAGAAAGGAGCCACAGTTCCTGTCCCTGGACAGATATTTAGAGAATACTCAGGCCTGTCAGATCAAGACTGGCATGAAACAGGAGGATCAAGAGTGGAGGCCACTGATATGAGGAGTCTCTTGGGGGAAGGAGAGCAGAGATTATCAGTATTCTCTGCTCTATGGAGGTACTGATAGGCAACTCCTTTATGGTGAAGCTGAGCCACTAAAGACAGTTGACCATAGTTATCCAGAGATTTAGGAGCAAATCCAGGACAAGGACCTGGGTCTCCTAACCTTCAGCCTGATGTCACTTCCACAAGAGAGAAAGTGAGAATTGCTACTCAGGCCTGCAAATGGGCCCACCATCTCTCTGACCTTATTCAAGATAATCCCAGCATGGTGTATCCCTTCAGGAAATGGGTCAAAGGGGTCAGGTAGACATCTGAGCCCTTTTTGCTTTTAAGTTTTCAGGCTCTCATGCCTAGCCCATCCTGGAGCATCCATGATTTAGAACTGACATTACTGGACAGACTGCCAAACTGGCCTTGTTCTAGCTAAGGGGCTACTCCTTTAGCCTCTAGCTCCTGAGGAGATGCCCTCCCCCTATGATCTGAGGACAAAAGAGGAAGCTGGACCCTGGACAGGAAAATCAATCTGTTCTGAGGAGAAGGCCCAGGCTTTGTCTTTGATTTCCCTTCTCACAGACCCCTACAAGCCTTATCACTGATGGCTATACACTGTGTATGGAAGGAGGGGTCTTCGGTCTGGGCCCTGACCCTCATCTTCTTCTCAGTTGCCCATCTATCCCCATTCAAATATGTTCCCAACTGTCTCACTATAGCCACAACCTCTCATGTCTTCCCGCTCATGATCCCCTAAAAGCTCACACCAGCCACCTCATTTGCTCTAACATCTTGCCAGAAACAACTCCCCAGATCCGAGATTCCCAACCAGGATTTGTAACAATCTCGGATTAGCCACTTCTTTTCATGTCAGGACCTTGACTTTATTTCACCTAACTGGTAGGCTCCTGGGTTGCAGGCACCTCCCCCTCTCCTATGATATTTTCCCATTTAGATCCCTCTCACTCTGGTCATATTTTTTCCAGTAATGACTTTCTTGTAATTAGCTCAAAACTCCAGTGGGACCAGATCTTGCCTGGGAGAACCCCTGTCTCATCCATCCTATCTTCACCCTCAAAGACCTGTGGGTTGCTCAGACATGCAGAATCCTAATATAAGTACTGGGTTGGCAGGTGGGGAGTCAGACTTCTGGGTGGTTTTCTACTGAGCTGTGATGCTGGGAAAGTGCCTTTCATGTACATAATTCCCTGAGCAGAAATGTTATACAGGTCCATGAGATTTCTTCCTGGGGCCAAACCTCCTATACCTTCCAGAGATGAAAGAAGGAGAGACTGGCTGGTGGAAGAAGGGACAATTCATGGGAGAGAGAAACTGTGAGAATGGAAGAAGACAGAATGGGGAACAGGAATAGCCCTTTCATCTAGCTGTGCTTGGGAATCCCAAGAGTAGCACTTGCTCCCTCCACTTCTCTTTTTCTAGTGGAGAGAAATGAATAGAGTAGAATGGAAGAGGCGGAGAGAAGCAAGATGTCACAACATACATCCCCAAGGCTTGAGGAAAGAGCTTTAGAATGCGGACAACAACAGCTTACAGAGCCAGTCTGGACTAAAGTTAGACTCAGGAGAAATTCCTAAAAGAGAGAGAGTAGGGTCCTAGGTGAGGGAGAATACAAGGATGCCTGAAGGTAGAGAGGTCAGCAGACTGCAGAGGGCTTCCTGTCACCAATGCCCTGATCTAGCCCAGGGTATACAGGTACCTAGCCTGGGCAGGCCCCGGAAGGCAGCAAGCAGAGAAGAGGGGGCAGATACTTTTCCTCATACCTCTCTTCTTTTCCTGAATTGGCATTAAAACAGTTAAGACTGAAGTTAGATTAGCCGTGGCCTTCCCTCCAGAATCCTGCCTCTGCCTCCTCCCTTTTCTTCTGTCACACTTAGCTCACCTGGTCCCATTCTCCCCACCAGGCGGTGTTGGAACCAGTAAGCACTGGAGTCAGGGACCTTCAGGCTGTCCCCCAGCCTCCAGGGAGTCAAACCTCCTATACCTACCAGAAATGAGAGTAGGAGAGATTGGTGGGTGGGCCTCTTGATCAAGTACAAAAGAGGCTGGGTGATTTTGATTTCCCACGGCCTCTCTCACCAGTCTTATTCTGTGTCACTCTACTCTGACCGCTACAGACTGCTTCCTCCTACCTAACCACAACCTCACCCACTGCAGGTTCCCTTCATTCTGCTGGCTTCCCCTGCTCTGGGCCTGCTCAAGGCTGAGGGCCGTTATTTTGTCTCCAAAAGATAAAAATGTAGACAGACACTTGCACACGCATACACATATAGAGAGGTTTTCCAGCTCTTTTAATCATCTCTGTTACTGGGAGGTTGCAGCCTGCCTCTCTGAGCTGGTGAGGTTTGAAAAGGCTCTCAAACTCACCAAAGATCCTGACCCCAAAGCTGGAGATAAGTGGATGAAAAGAAAGGAGACAGAGAGAGGGACAGAAAGAATGAGAGGAGATAGAAGAAACAGGAAGGTAGTGGGAGCCAAAAACTGGGCAAGGAAGGGAGGGTAGGCTGCAGAGGACAGAGATGGACAGAAGGGCAGGGTAAGTGAGAGGTCAGGCCTTGGCATGACTGTGTGGGGGAAAAGAAACTGAAGAAAATTCGAGAAGAGGGTGATGGAGGGTTTGTGGGTAGAGTCTGAAGAAGGAATGGAGGAAGTCAGAGTGAGAATGTACAGAATTCAGGGACTGACAATGAGAGGTGAGGTTGGGTGGGGAGGAAGACTAAGAGATGGTGCCCGGTCATTTCAGAAGGCCAGAGCCCCTGCTGCCTCCCAGAGCCCTATTATTTTCTCCATCTCCTTAAAATAATGCTGCTCTCAGTGATGCCATCTTGTCAGGGGCTGTAAGTACCTCTGAATGAGAATCCTTCCACTTCTAGTCACAGGACAAGACCAGGCCCTTTCCTTCCTCAGTTTACCCCCAAAAGAACAAGGCTGGGCAGCCTGTCAGCCAGGCACAGCGGATGTTTGCCCTCTGGATCCAGAGATGGAGAGGTCCGGCCTCAGAAAAAAGGACATACCGAGAGGATTGGGGTCAGCAGAGCTCCCCATGTCCTCCTCCTGAGTGCAGAACACCCTCCCTGGACTGCAGCCCGCGAGCGGGTTCTGGGTTGGCACGGATCTTTTAGGCAGGGAGCTTTCTCGGCAGTCTTTTGCTTCAGAGGCCAGACACCGCCCCCCTTTCAATCTCACTAGTGTCACAACTGCCGGAGCAGTGAGAGCGCCATCACCAGCCCAGGGGGCCCCCTCCCCTCACACGCTTCGGAACAGCCCCCCAGCTACCTGAGGACACGCCACCTCTAAGTCCCACATTCCAGCTCTAGGTTCTTCCACTTTTAGAGACTTTTCTCTCGGAGCGGGAGACCTCCGATCTCAGGGGTCCCGGTCGGCTCCCGGGAGCTGGTACAGCCGTCCACGGTACAGGAATCCACCCTCCCCGAGCGGCCGCCGGCTCCCAGTCGCCCGGTCCCCGCCCCGCCCGGC
>NW_006441394.1:926363-928080 GCF_000325575.1 Pteropus alecto
AGGCCGGTCCCCCACCCCTGGTCTCCCCCCAGTCCCCCAGCCTCGTCCCCGGCCAGGTCCTGGGCTCCCTCACCCCAACCCTCTGCCTCCAAGGCCCTTAATGTCATGCCTCCCAAGGTCAGTCCTCCCCGTCCCCTCCTTTCCACCCCCACCCCGGTAGAGGCCCTAGCCTAGGCTCTAAGCTTTTGTCCCCCTCCCGGTATCGCCTCCACCAACCCCCGCTAGAAGATGCTGAGAACAGGCTCCCCTAGGCCTGGTGCCTTCAGTCAAGCCTAGGGGTCGAGCGATTGCCAAGACTCGGGGTTGGCCAAAATGGGTCAGGCTGGGGCAGTCCCCACCCCTGCTCCGAGCCCCGAGGGAGTGCAGAGTGATGGTGATTCAACAGTAGGAAGGCCCCAGACCCCTGGGGAAGGTGCAGAGACTGGGGGAAGGGGAGCTGGCGTCAGCACCCGAGGAAAGACAAGATCAGCACAGGCGCAGGCGGAGCCGCGGGCCCCCAAAACAGGATGTCGCGTCGTCGTACCGCACCCGGCGGCTTTGCGCGCCTGGGCTCTGGGGAGGGGGCGGGGCGGACAGAGGACGTGGGGCTCCTCTTGCCCCCACTTCTCGCCGGGACGCGCAACTGCTTGGGGCTGAAAGGCCGCACCCAGGCCTGAGATTCTGCCCAGGCCCTGGGGACAGGCGGGCGAGAGGACTCGTGGGCGCCCTCTGGTGCTTCTGCTCCCAGGCGTTGCGCGTGGAGCTCTGACTTGAGAATGAACATCTTTGGTTCAACACAAATTTTCTGAGCGCCTACCGCGTGCAGAGTTGCGTGCTGCTAGGTGCTGTGCAGGAAAACTGAGGGACGCTTAAGACAGGCTCCCTGTCTCTAAAAGCTTTCCAGATAAAGAGGGAGAACTCTGAGGATAAATAGCTTAACCTTTCTGAGCCTCAATTCTGCCTTTGGTAAAATAGAATAACCTCTTCTTCATCCTGTAGTGTGAAGATAAAATGAGAATAAATGTAAAAGTCCTGCTGTCAATGCTTGGCTCAAAGTAAACACTCAATAAATGCCTTTTGAAAAATAATCATACTTGTATAAGAATGTTCCCTAAACACAATGCACCTGCCCACATCTTTGGGTCTTCACCCATTCTATTTCCTGTGCCTGATTTCTTGCCTGTATTGATTACTAAGGGAAATGCATTCAGTCTTTCACAATCTGGTCCTAATGGACTACTCTCTCCGTGGCTGCTGTCCTCACCCTTCCAACAATGCAACACACACCTACCCCTGTCATGTACTTGACAGTCTCTCCTAGAGCGGTCCAGGAGAAATATACTGTGAGTCACATATATAATTTAAAATTTTCTAGTAATGACTTTTTAAAAAAAAAAAGTCAAAAAGAAACAGGTAAAATTAATTTTAATAATATGTTTTACTTAGCACAACTTATCCAAAAAATTAAATATCCAAAATATTAAATACGTAATCAATATAAAAATTACTGATTATGAAAACAAGATATTTTACATTCTTTTTTTGTACTAAGTCTTTGAAATCTGGTATGTGTTTTACACTTACAGTACATCTGAATTTTGGCTAGATTCATTTCAAGTGCTCAGTACTACATGAACAGGTGGGTATGGTATGGGGCAGTGAAGTTAGAGCCTCTATCAGGCTGATAAAGGACTGAGTAGATAAATTCATTCTCCATGATCCTTCTGGGGAAGCTTCC
>NW_006441394.1:928093-935947 GCF_000325575.1 Pteropus alecto
CATTCTCCATTCCTTCTGGGGAAGCTTCCTCAGCCCGCCCCCCCCACCCCCGCACTCCACCTGACAGAGTTTGGGTCTCTTCTCTCTCCCCACAGCACTTGGGATAAACCTCCTCTCTGTGGAGGAGAGGAGAGTTGGAAATACAAGGGGAAATCTGATTTTTCTTCATACCCTACTGGGAATACATGGCTGGTGCTTGGCATTTGATAATGAAGAAAGGATTGTGAGTTTCCATAAAAGACAGAGTTCAGTGGAGAATCACATACTGAAATGGCTTCTATGAAGCCATTAAAAATGGTCTCAAACCCTTTTCACGAAGATGGCACGGAAAGCGAAGAAGGAAGCCCCTGCCCCTCCTAAAGCCAAAGCCAAAGCAAAGGCTTTGAAGGCAAAGAAAGCAATGCTGAAAGGCGTCCACAGCCACAAAAAAAGAAGATAGGCACATCACCCACCTTCCGACCGCCCAAGACACTGTTGCTCCGAAGGCAACCCAAATATCCTCGGAAGAGTGTCCCACCCCCAAACAAGCTTGAACACTATGCCTTCATAAAGTTCCCCCTGATTGCAGAGTCAGGCATGACGAAGGTAGAAGACATCAATATACTTGTGTTCATTGTGGATATCAAGGCCAGTAAGCACCAGATCAAACAGGCTGTGAAAAAGCTCTTTGACGAGGCCAAAGTCAACACCCTGATCAGGCCTGATGGAAAGAAGAAGGCATATGTTCACTGGCTCCCGACTATGATGCTTTGGATATTGCCAACAAAATTGGGATCATCTAAACTCAGTCCAGCTGGCTAATTCTAAATATAAAAATTTTTCAGTGTAAAAAAAAATAAATAAAAATAAAAAATAAAAATTGTGTCCCAGAACAAAGGTTTTTGAGATATGTTCCTAGAATTCCCTTCCCAGGATTTGAGAGCAGCAAAATAGTAGGACTCTGGCTTCCCTTCTCTTTAACCAGAGGGTGACTTATCTGATTTATATACTAGTGTTCTAGATAAAGAGCTCATTTTAAAAAAGTTTTCTGATCTAAGGCCATGCCACCCTGAACATGCTGGATCTTGTCTGATCTCGGAAGCCTGGTTAGTACTTGAATGGGAGACCACCTAGGAAGACCTGGTGCTGTAGGTGTTAAAATAAATAAATAAATAAATAAATAGATAGATAGATAGATAGATAGATAGATAAAGTTTTCTGTAAAAAATTCTTGAAAATCAATTTTAGATTCATAGTGGTAAAGTAGGGTGCACGTAAGGTGCAATAGACCAAAAACCTGGCAGCCTGGGGTCAGACTGCATTTCCTGAGCCCTTGGTCTTGGGTAAGTCTGGCCCTGGTTCAGCTTGCTTAAGTGGGAGAATTTGACATGGTCTTGAGAATTTCATGGTCTGGTGGGATATGGGACTGCTGTACATGAAGCTACTAGAAGATGAGGAAAGAGCCCTGGGCTGGCCTTCAGAAGACCTGAAGTCTAATCTTGGTTAGGCCAGACTGGCAAGTGAGACTTTAGCCTAGGCCTTACCCTTCTTTGGGTCTCAGACTCCTCCACTGGAAAACAAGGGGTTGAACCAGATGATACCTTTAAGCTGTGACTTTCTATGACACACTCTTCAGAATATAATTAAGTAACTAAGGTTTATGCATGTAGCATATGGCTCATAATTCTTTCATACCATTTAGGTCATCTTGCTTTGTATTCTAGTTAATTCTATCTATGCCTTACTGACTATAAGTTCTTCGAGGTTGTGTCTGATTCATCTCTGTATCTACCCACTGGGCCTGGCACAGGAAGGCCTGAGAACACATTTGTCTTCAGTATACATCTGTGGAATTAAATTGCCTTAATAAAGCACTAATATATGTAAAACCATCTGAGGCCAGGTGACTTAGACCCACTTTTATAGCTCAAATATAGGAAGGGGCAATAAGGCCAGAGGAGAGAGAGACAAGTAGGTAAGTAGGGCTGTGAGCAAAGGCTTTTTGGAGAAGGAGGATGCTGAGCTGAAGAGGGTAGGGAGAGGGCACAACTCCAGAAGGGCTGGTTCTTCATCATTGAATAGGTGAGTTCGTGGCAGGTAGTCTAGGTTTGTGCTCATAAGCAGCTGAGAGACAATAACACCAAGCTAGGACCTTTAGAAATAAGACAACATATGAAAGTACTTGTTGGGGGTATAATAGAGAGATCACAGACAGGTTCTGGAGCTAGACAGTCCAGAATTTAAATTCTGGTTGCACGACATATTGTGGCCTTTGACAAGTCATGTGACCTCTCTCATTCATTCCTTGAACACATATATATTGAAAATCTTTTCTGAGCCAAGTATAGTATCATACCAATGATGCAGTGGTAAAAACATAGACAAGTCCCTATCCTGATGTAACTAGCAAGGGAACTACATCTTAAACAGGTAATCATACAAAATTACAGAGTGCTATAAGAGCACATAATGGAGCCATTTAGTTTCATTTTAAAATGAGCATGACAATACCATGTGCTTTGTGGGATTGTGAGGATTAAATGAGATAATATAAGTGTGGCATCTAGCAGATTGCCCAGGATACAACAAATAAACATTAATTTTTCCACATGCCTATGATGTTATCAGATTTTTCCCCCTGACCAATTCTTCCCTTTCTCAAGGTCGAAATGCTAAAGCTGATTGGGTTCCTCTAAAAGAGTAGGGTAGAGACAGAAGAGGAGGTAGAGAAGGGCCCTGAACTGATCTCACCTCTGCCTTGGTGGCTTCTGAATGGGTCTTCCCAGCCTAGTCATCCCTGAGCTCCAGTTCCTATAGCTCACCAGTGGCCCACAAGGAAGAGTCTTCTGCTCAGTCCCAGTCCTAGCCTCTTGAGGCTAACCCTAAATCTTTGTCTCTGATGTGGCTCCAGGGATTCAACCTCCTTGGGGCTCCTCTTGATTCCTTGCTCTTTTTCTCTCTGTCTGCCTGAGGAGTGGAAGTGGGAGTCTCCCTTCATTGCTACCTCCGAAGACGGCTTGAAGTTTTTTTGTGCCATGGGAAGGTGATGGGAAAGACAGGAGATAGAGGGAACGAACAGGGTACAAATGAAACTAAATTCTAGAGTCATGTCCTCCAATCCATTATTCCTGATTCCCTCTGAGGAACTAACTGGATGGAGTTGGGGCGGGGGGTGGGGGGGGCGGACCAAGGGCCTGCCCTATTCTCCAGGAGGTCCCTGGTCTCCCAGGCAGGCAGAACAATAGTGGTTCTGTTTGCCTTCAGGACAACCTTTGCATCTTTGACGTTCTCTAAACTGGGTGGTACTCAGGTCATCTGGCATAATCCTCTCTGGGAGATTCCTCCTTCTTCAACCTTGGTGTGTTCAGGAGCAACTCAGTTTGCCCAGAGTCACACAGCAAAGCCAGGATGTGAATCTAGGCAGTCTAATTCCAGAACTCCTTACCCTCACCCCATCTGCGTGCCTCTGCACAGCCTCTGTGATTGCTTTAGGCAGTTACTTGTTCCTCTTCTGTGCTCCATCAGCTGCCCCTGCACCAGTTCCTCTCAAGACATTATCAACAAGTACTAGTTGTTCTTCATATATATATTTTCCCCCAAACCAGAGCTCTTTGAGAGTAGGAACTGGGTTATTACGAACATGAATTCAGTAGATGTTAAATGAATGAGCGAACATTGGCAGAAAGATTCTGAAACTGATTCTGGCAGGGGAGATGATTCTCTTTGTGAAACTAGCCTGGCAAGAGTTGTTAGAAGCCAAGATCTCCTCATTCCCTATCCAGCCAGATTCTGGGCAGCTTCTCAGTGATAGCTGTACTTGCCATGTTTGGACACCAGGGAGCTCCACTGATATCAAAACCCAAACTCAAGGAATCCAAAATTCTTCTGAGCAAGAGATTTAGGACTCTATTACACGTCTACGGAAGATTCTCTCACTTTCTAAATGAAAGCTCTTGATAACCAGAATGCCTATGGTGTAGAAGAACAGTTAGGCTGCTGTATAGAACACACATCATTCATTCACTCATTCATTCATTTTTATTAAGTACCAGCTATGTACTGGGTAAAGTTCTAGCCTGGGAGAATATAAAGATGAAGGAAATGCAGTCCTTGATGAGCTCAGGGGCTAATGGGGGAAGATAGACACCTATTATATAATCACAATCCAGTTATATAAGTACTCTAAAGCATAGCAGAAGACTGGAGAGACGGGGCAAGTCAGAGAAGGTGCCAAAGGAAGGGAGGGGTGGCTTTTGAACTGGTGCTCACTCGCTCTCTCCCTTTCTATTTTAACTAATCATAACTTTAGGTTCATGCTAGGCTGTCATTATTAATCAGAGCATGGATGCTTTTATTTCACTTAAGCTGAGAGTTGAAAGATGGAGAGGAAATTCCAGAGGAGAAAGAGAGCTTGATGTGGTTGCCACTTTATCTCCTCAGCCTGTTTCCTCCTCTGTAAAATGACTATAGCCTCTGTCTTATCTAGCAGAACTCTTGTGAAGGAGGAGATAATAGATATGAAAGCTTTTGCAAATTGTGGAATAGAGGCATAAGAATTGTTCATTCAATTTGATTTAACCAACATCTGCAGAATATCAGTTAGAATATTATATCCATTAAACAAAGCCCTGATCATGATTCAAGGGAGATACACCTGGCACATGGTAAAGGCTTGTTGTATAGGTTTAATAAAAGACAGAGATGAAAAATAAAATGCTATCTTCTTGCAGAGGCTACACTCACATAAGGACCAAATATAGGGACTACTGAGGGGAGAGTCACAGCTTTTGATCCAGGAAGATCCATGAGGTTTTAGGATTATCCTATCTTGTAGAATATTACAGCTGAACTGGATCAATAATTTGGTATATACACATCCTATAGTTGGAGAGGCTGAGATCCAGACAGGAACCAAATTTTCTAATGTCACATTATGATCTTGGAGGCAGAGAAGAGACCAGAATGTTCCTCCTATTGTCCAGGCTATGGCTTTGGCTCCCAGACACTATGTTATTTTTAATTGCGATAAGATAACATAACATAACATAAAATTTACTATCTTAACCATTTTTGAGTGTCCAGTTCAGTCATGTTAGATATATTCACATTATTTTACAACTAATCTCTAGAATTCTTGCATCATGCAAAACTGAAACTATATCGATTAAACAATCCCCTATCCTCCTCTCCCCCTAGCCCCTGGCAACTACTATCTTACTTTCTGTCTCTATGAATTTTACTACTCTAGGGATCTCATTTAGTGTAATCATATAGTGTTTGCCTTTTGTGACCAAATTATTTCATGTAGCATAATGTTCTCAAAGTTCATCCATATAATAGCATATAGAACTTCCTTCTTTTTAAAGGCTGAATAATATTTCGTTGTATATACACATTTTTTTTTAAAAAATCCATTCATCTGTTTATGGAAACTTGGGTTGCTTCCACCTTTTGGCTATTGTGAATAGTGCTGCTATGAACATTGGTGTACAAATATCTCTTTGAGACCCTGCTTTTAATTTTTTGGTGTATATACCCAGAAGTGGAATAACTTGATCATATGTTAATTCTATTAGTTTCCTGAAACCATTTTAGCCTCACAGGAAATGCAACAGGCTCTGAAAGGTTCAAGGTCTTGGTATGAAATGGTAACAGACACTCACTTCCTGCCTCCAAGACCTAGGCTCATTGTACCAAATGGGTCATATGCTCATACTTCCAAAGAAATCATGTGGTAACTAAGAGAAATGATGCAGTTGAGTTTAAAGGAAGTTGTGTTTAGTATGCTTTACTTTACTTTTTTGTATGTTCTCTTAGACAAATGAATAAACAGGCAGGCAGTTTGGCTTATGCAGAAATGACTACCAGTCTGAATGATTAATTTAATCTGCCGATGTGTTTTGTGTGGCCTATACAGGGTTTTACACTTTTAAAAATTAGTTGCTAATACTAAAAAAAGGGACACGTCATATAAAAGTCCAGTTTTCCATCTTCTTGTAAAGATGATCCATCAATACTGAGTCCACTTTCCTGCCTGCTCTGCAATGTGCTACAGTCCTCATCACTCCCTATTATTTCCACCTACTTCTCTCAATTGAATTACCTATCTGCCCACTTTGCCATTTGAGTTTAAGATCCTTGGTTCAGAGAATATAAGTCTACTAGAACCTAGGTTAGGGGCTCATTTTCTGCTCTGGCCAATTTCCCCGCACATAGTTGTTAGTATTTGAGTGAATTAACTCTTGTCAACTTATTATGTGCAGTGCCTATGAATGGATCCTCTTTTCCCAGAGATAAATGAGGCCTAGCCCCTGACCTCTGAAAACTCACAATCCTATGGGGTGGGAGGAGGCAGACATGTGTATGGTCCAATTCTGGATCAGAGCGGGTGGTCAGAGTAAGAGTTTCTGAAGATAAGACCTTGAACTATATATATATGGAAGAATGAGAAACCAGCTATATGGGGAACTGGGAGAGAAGAGTGTTTCAGGCAGAAGCAACACCAGATACAAAGGTTGTGAGGTGACTAAGTTTCTATATGCTTGAGGAACTTAACAGAGCCTAGTGCGACTAGAGCTTATCAAGAGAGTGGGAAGAGTGTAGTAGATGACGTTAGATGTGTATTTTTATATCAACAGCCTGACCCTTAAGCCAGGCAGCTGTTGGGCAAATCCGTGTTCCTGGTTCCGAGGGCTTAATCAGAACAGGTAGCTGGCTTAGCACTGTCAGTCAGAGGAGGGACTGGGCCTAATCCCTTCTCCTGCCTCCACTGCCAAGGACAGGGTAGGGCACAGAGCAGGTTTCAGTAAAGATCTGTTGACAGCATACTTGACAAAAGAACAGGAAGTGCAGGCTCTGTTGAAGGAGGCCCAGGCGCGGCTCTCTCTTCATTGGGGCACTCATTCTCAACACCTCCTCCGAACTACACAGAAAGCAGGGAGGAGAGTGAGATGCGGGGAGGAACCAGCTACAGGCTCTACCCGCAAAAACCTCAAAGGGGAGGGGATTTGAGAGGCAGGTAGGAAAACAGACTGAAAATTAAGGGAGGGCATCCTACCTAGCTTGGATGAGGCGGGAAGCGGGTGTATGGAAGGCCGATTGGACCCGCTGGCCGACACTTAGTAGATGTGTAGGGCAATTTTACCTTTAATAGTTTAGACGTTTCATTTTGTGTTCTAGCATCATTTCCTCTGAAAATACTAGCAGTCCCTAATGGGCTTCCCCCAAGCCGGGTCCTCGCTCGGTTTCCCAACCCTCTGCAAAGGGGCAGGGCCTTCCAGAAGCTCGTGTTCTGTGTGCAGCACCCAAATTTGCCCACCAGGGGTCGCTGCACACGGGTGACAAAGAGCGCGGGTTCCTTAGTGGCAGAGAGGCAGAAATCGATTCGCTGCGAGGCGCGGCGGGGGGCGGAGCCTGGGAAGCCGGCTCCGAATGGGGGCTGGGAGAGCGCCCTGGGCCGAATCGGGCCGGACAGTTGTCGCCTCAAGAAGCCCAGGGCGGCAATCTTTGTGTCGCGGGCCTCTGTCCAGCCCAACTCTAGAGCTGTTGCGAGCGGAGCAGCATTGAGGCTCGTAGATCCCAGCAGGGCAGCTACTGCCGCTGTCGTCGCTGCCGCCGCAGGCCTGGGTTACCTGAGCAACTGCGTGTCAGGGGCCCGCCCGCCCATTTGCGGACGGTTAGCGCCGTTGAAACTCTTGGGGGAAGGGGTGGCCAGGACTCGACCCTTGGCAAGGGAGAGGGGTCCTGACGGAGGCTAGCGCGAGCCCAGGGCTTGGAGAGCCTGGAGGGGCCTGGGGGCACCGGTAGCTGCCTCCAACAGGTTATTCCGGGATAAAGCCGGCGCTGGGGCGGGCCCCGGCTCCGCGGGGGGCCGGG
>NW_006441394.1:936239-958650 GCF_000325575.1 Pteropus alecto
CCCTCTATTCCCTCTCTCCCCACTCCCCTGCTGGCGGGAGAATCCCGCCCGCCTGCCCCTTCCCACAGGGGTGTAGCCGGCTGCGGAGCTGACAGCGTCCCCGCAGCCACGCTGTCTTAACTCTCCGGAAGCGGCCCGAGCAGACTCGGCGCTCAGGCCGCCGCAACTCCGGCGGACCCACTGTTGGACGGGAGGCGACGGCCCTCCTCCCGAGCCCAAACTTGGAGCATTTGACCTTTGGCTGTCGGAGGAGGCAGGCCCGCGAGTGCCTGGACAGCTGCAGCGCTTCGAGGGCATCTTGCCTGGGGTTCCAGGACCGACGGCTGTACTCCCGGGCTCCCGGCTTTGCCTCTGGGGTCCCAAGGTGTCCATATCAGGCGCATGTTGACTGAGACCTGGAGTCATGGATGTGTGCACCCGTCTTGCCCTGTGGCTCCTTTGGGGGCTCCTCCTGCATCACGGCCAGAGCCTCAGCCATAGCCACAGTGAGAAGGCCACAGGAGCTGGCTCGGGGGCCAATTCTGAGGAGTCCACTGTAGCAGGTAAGGCCTTGTCACCAGCTGGACTGGGCTGGCGGCTTTGACTCAGAACCGAGGTACTCGAGTGGGCAAGTTGAATTCTAGATTTCTACATGTACGGTTGATGGAAGACCTACACATGGCACTGCCTGTTCACAATAGTCCAAGGAGTTCTTTCTGTTCAGGAGCCGTGGGTAATGTCACTGTCCTTGTCGAACAACTTTCCTCATCCCTCTTCGGGATGTCTTTTGTTGGCAGTGAGAAGTCTGCCTTTGTAGCATCTTGGCCTTTCAGACCAGCAAGCCAAGACCCCTTTTCAGGACTACTTGTCTAGAAGAATGGCCTGGGCACATAAGTCTGTTGCTCTTGGCCAGTTTCAGCACTCGGCAGTACAGGGAGGTTGAGGCTACTTGGGTTGGGCAGGCAAAGCCACGGCTGGACCAACTCTATTGGTGTTCAGGTGTGCCTTTCTATTCCAACAAGCGTGAGAACCCTAGTCCCTCCCTTCCCTTAGGTAATCTGCCGCCTCTTAGCTGTGCCCATTTGAAATATCAAGGCAATTCCTTAGATGGAATCCTATTCACCACCAGGGAGTTAAATGGCCTTTTCTCAACGTGGGCATGATATAATTTCTGGGACCACTTGTGACTTATTCTGTTTCTTTTGACTGATAAGGATAGGAATTCTATGATATTTTTGTTTTGTCCTGGTTTTTCCTGTGTACTCATGGAGTCTTGTCAGGCAGCAGAAGCTCTGGTGTTCTGTTGCAGAAGAAAAGAACACTTTTAAAATTAAGTTGTTTTACACAAGACTTAGAAGGAATTCAGTTTTCATATTTTTCTCACTGTGTCCCTGTGTTCTGCCCAAAGCAGTGGGCTGCAGAGTGGGGAAAGTTTATAGCTGGGTTCTTTTTGAGGGTGGGCAAGCTCAAGTGAAGGAATGGTACAGTGGATACCCATTGACAAGGAAGAAAAGGAAACATGGGTCATCGTGACTGGGAAGTTTCATGGATGGATCCAGAGACTGGCTTTGGTAGTAGACCCTTTCTTAGGAAGCCCCCTTTTTAACTTCCTCGTCTGGGCTGAGTGTGATCCAGGTACCCCAATGGCTGGATTCTAGGTGAGGCCAGGGTTGTCTTATGTACAAGCATGACACCCAAGCTGTTGCTTTGAAGATAGGTCTTTGCATATTAATTTTGTTTCTCTGTGTGTTGTCTCCGTGGCCCCTGAAACCTAGCTCAAAGTTTCATTCTCATTGGGCTATGAAGGGAAAGACTAGTAGGCAGATGTAGGTCAAACTGTGAAGTAGCCCCAAGGAGCATCTCTGCTGTTCAGTGACATCCCTGTTTATAACTGATAATATGCCCCCTTTTTTTTTTTACCCTAAAATATGAGTGCCTAACATAAAATGAAATTTTTTTTGGTGGGGGGAGGAGATATTCTATATATTAGACACAAGGTAAAGGGATGAAGTTTTGAATTTTAGGCATTAGCTAGCTATCAGGAAGGGATGTGTGTGTGTGTGTGAGAGAGAGAGAGACAGACAGACAGACAGACAGACAGACAGGGAGGTAAGAGGCATTCTAATATCCCTCAGAACCACTTCCTGACTTGAGCTTGAGATTATGGAGATAGTCCTTCACACAATGTATTTCAGAGGCCTGGCTGTGTTGATTATACCACTTAGGCCTCTCTTTTGGTCTTTCTTCTTCTCAGTTCAGAAATTAGTTTCTGTCATCACAATAATACTGAACACAGGGAGGGAAGTCTCAGAGACCCTAGGTGCTGGGAATGGCTATGGTTTGTGGGAACCTGGAGGCCCAAGCACTATTGTTCTGGTAGGTTGTCCCCTTGGGCCTGTCTGGAAGTTTGTCTCTGACTCAGACAGGAACTCAGTTTTGCAAAGAAGTGGCTCATGGAATGGGCTTTGCTAGAGGATTTGGAGACAAGCTTTCTATGTAGCCAGGAACTTTGTAGCCTTTATTAATGCCTAAAACTGTATCCCCACAACACAGTTTTACTTGCCCTTAAAGCTGCCACTTTTCTAAACCAGATTCAACATACCCAGTCAATTTATATGTTCTCTAAAGTTTATATTTTATAAACACATAGCTATTTTCCTACAAAAGTCTCACAATAGCCCTATTAGAACGTGAGGAATGTGTTATCAGACCCATTTTTATAGGTGAAGAAACTGGGTTCTGTCCTGTCTTATAGGCAGATCTTCTGTTGCTTAAGTCTTAGACTCCTTCCATCTTCTCAGGCCCTGCTCTGTTAAAGGAGCACTAGGCAAGGCCAAGAGAATATTACTTTCCTTCTGGTGAGTTAGTTAGGCAAGCCCTAGTGACTCTAAGAGAGCCAAGAAAAGGGCTGTCTTTTTCTCCTTTGGAGAGCCTTCTGCAGGAACCAGAGGATTGGAAATTTTCTCTTGTTGGATGTATATCCCCATCTTAAAGGCCTGACCTTGCAGTGAAGGCGGGTGCTCTGCTAGGAGGCCATCCCATTCCTGTCACCTCTTGGCTCTTTGATGCCCGTACACCCAGTTATGCTAAATCACTTTCTCAGTAAAGGTCTGTGCCTGCCTGTGCTACTCTGGGGCCTGCATTTCTGAAGCCGGCCTGAAACTCATGCTTGGAACCTCCCTTAGACTCAGGCCTCATTGCCTGTTGAAACTCGAAATGTTTTCTGCAGAATGTGTGAGGGGTCGCAGGAGAGTCTGGAGTTGTGACTGTCAGTGTTGGGGGCCTCTAATCATGAACTGGTTTGACTCAGTATATCTAGAACAGAGCCTTGGAGGATAGGCATCTAGGCATGTTTGTGGAGTGTAGGCTGCCTTCTCAATAAACCCCTGATGGAGTGGGAGGCCAGAGCCCTGCTTGACCACCCAGCTAGTTGCTGTTGCCTCCAAGGCTATAAATGGCTTGGCCATCTTGGTGGCTATGCTATTTTTAGCTGAGCGTGGCTCCCAGAACTGGACTGGGGCCAAGGGCAGGTGGGTGGGGCTTGACTGAGGCTAATATTGGGGGCTGGGGAGAGGGTCACAGTAATCCTGGGGCAGCTAGGACATCATCTTTGCCCATGCCTCAGCTTTGATGATCACCCCTAGCTAGCTTAATTTATTTAGCAAACAACAAATAGTGCCAGCTCATGTACTATTTATTCAACAAATATTTGAATGTCTGCTGTGGGATAGGCAATATATTTGGTGTTGAGAATGTAAAGATGAACAAAATAGACAGGTTCTCTGCCCTCATGGAGTTTATGGTCTAGTGGGCAGATAGAAAATAAATACATAAATAAGTATATTATCTTGTGGTAAGTGCTAGGGAAGAAAACATAAACACAGTGCTGTGATAGAGAATAGGGGAGGACAGAGATCCAGCTAAAGTAGGAGCCCTGTGCCTAGTAAGACATTAATAACATCGACAATAATAGCAACGAACATTTTTAGTGCTAACTGTGTGGCAGGCACTATTCCAAACAGTTTATTCCATTTAGTTCTTACACTCATCTTGTGTGCTAGGTATTAGCCCCATTTTATGGGTGAGGAAGGGGAATCATAGAGAGATTAAGTGACTTGTCCAAATTTATGCAGATATTAGAGGGTAGAGCCAGAATTTGAAACCAGGCAGTTTCACTCTTTTCCCTACCTCCATCTCAGACACTACGTTATACACTCTCTCAAAACTTTGTGATAAATGTTATAATAGAGGTATTTATATACATACAGAAGGCTGCGGGAAGCCCAGAGGAGCAAGTGACTAACTCTGCCTGGGAGAGCTGGGGGAGGCTTTTCAGTTTCCCCCATAATTTTTCTCAGATCTTGGGGAGATAAAAAGTGGTTGCTTAATTCAAAAGTTAAGAGATGGAAACATCAGTTAGTTCAACCCACTTATTTTTATGTATGAGGAAATTGTTATCCAGAGAGGCATCAAATTGAAGTTCCATAGTGGGTTATTGGTAGAAGTAGGCTTAGACATTTGAATCGGGGACCCTTACTATTTGCTTTGCCCTATGGAAGGAACTTAGGGTTACCAAAGAAGTCTAAGTCTGGGGGTGGAGGTGAGAATATATATTCAGAGACTATTAAATACAACTCAATTCACAGGCTTAATGAAGCACAAAACCAGGCAGTGTACACTGTAAGCTAAGGATTAAGAGAGCTGTGTGTGGTCTGGTCTAGGCTTAGGTGGCTAGGGAGGTCTCCTGGAAGGAGAGATTGGGTGGAGGCAGAAGAGAACCAGAAGGGAGTGGTTAGGACTTGGGGTCGGTTGGAGGAAAGGGGGCATCTTTCCTCCAAGATGTCTGAGTCACCAGTGCTAGCATATGGGGTCTCACAGTTTGGCAGCTGAACAGTAACTGGGCAGAGTTGCTTCACAGTTGGCCAGCCACCTCGCATGAGGGCTCGTAGGACAGGAAGATTGCAGTCATGTGTGATCTAGCTGCAGGTCTAATAACTACCCTAGTTTTGAAGTGATGACAAGTGTAAATAATATTTTGAGATATCTGCAGCAATGTAATGTGACATGAAAATGTCTATAATTTCTATTGGTGACAAAATCATAGATACTGCTAATAATATTGTAGTTGGGTGCTTACAATGTGTAATTGAAAGAAATGCTAGCTTTCAGTAAGAGAATATTGAGAATAAAGATGTAAATTCTTTCCCATCCAAATTCACAGCCTCCCCCCGCCCCCGCCCCCTCCCGAATTCTACCATGGGCTCCTTAGGAATGTGGAGCCTTCATGTTAAGAACTAATGTCTGGCAAGGAAGGGATGAGGTCCCCTTGAGGGGAGTGGTTTCCTAGGTCTACAGGACTTGGGTTTGAGCCTCATGGGGCCCCTCATTTCCTGTTGGGTAGCTTTGACATACATTGCTGAGGGACATGCATTGCTGTGGTACATTTCCCTTTGTGGGAAATGATTCTTCAGGAAATCCAGAAGCTCTGGTGTCAGACTTTTAGGGAGAGAGAAGGATATCAAACTGGGCCTTCAACAGAGCTTGCTTGCTTGCTTGCATTCTCTCTCTCTCTCTCTCTCTCTTTCTTTTCTTTCTTTCTTTCTTTCTTTCTTTCTTTCTTTCTTTCTTTCTTTCTTTCTTTCTTTCCTTTCTTTCCTTTCTTTCCTTTCTTTCCTTTCTTTCGTTACTGCTGATAAAAAATATTATGAAATATTCAAGATATACAACAAAATATAAAAGATAATGCATATATACTCATGTGCCCACAACAGTTTAAGAAATAAAATAGTAACAGTACAGAGCTTTCTTTATTACCCTCAGGACACTGTATAACTTTCTAATGTAAAGCCTAGTATATTGTATATATATTTTCTCTCAAAAGTGGAAGAAAGGAAGAGAGTTGTACTTTATCTCTGTTTTTATTGTGCCCAGCCTAAAACCTCTGTTAAAGTTTGTTGGAAAAGTTGGAATCAGGGCTTGTCTGAGTGGATCATATTTTTTTTCTTCCTTTCAAACCGTCTCATATGTCTTGGTACACATTCTGGGCTTTTTCCTCAAGCCTTGGAGGTGTCGCTCACCCAGGGTACTTTGTATTTTCACCCAAACTTAGATCTGTTTATCTCTTTTTAATCTGTTATTTTATTTCATCCTCAACTTCGGAAGTAGGTAGGGCTGTTTTTATTATTATGCCCATTTTCAAGATGAAGAATTTGTAGCTGAGAAATTTCTGTTCTTGGTTACATAGCTAGAAAGTGGCAGGATAACTCTGGAGATATGTGTAGAAAATCCTTGCTGTCTTTATCAAATACATTACCTGTTGACTAATCTGGCAGTCAGAGCCTATGGCCCCAAAGGTATAGAGATAGCTGTGTTAACAAAGGTTTTTGAATAGTCTAATTACCTGTCACGTAGTGCTGCTCTGGAGGATGGTAGAGCCTATATAATCTTACCCACTATGCTATGCTGCTGAAGTTATCTGTATATGTGCCTGCCTTCTTTGATATACCATAAGCTCTTCAAGGGTTCGGACAGAAAGCTCCTGGCATAAGGCTTGGCATGTAGTATACTTCATATACTATGAAGTTTGTAGAACTCAATTGAAGAGTATTTATTGTCTAGTTCTGATTCTATTGTAGTTCACTAGGTACTTGGTTAGAAGTTGAAAAAAATTTTTTTAGAAAGGTTAGGTAAAGTTGAAGAAATAAGTTTTATTTATTTAAAAAGTTCACTGTTTTAGAAATTCTCATTCTTTGTTAAAAAAATAATCATCCAGGTCAGTTTGGGTTCAACAGCCCCATTTCACTTGGAAGGGGTTTGTCTAGGATTTTAAAGAAACCAGATTCTTATTGTACCGGTCCTTACCAAGAGAAGGCAGTTAAGAGTAGCTGAGAAATTGTCTAATTCTACAAAGGACATATGTGTAGTGGGGAGGAGAGAGTTGTTAAATGAGTGGGTGGGGCTGGATAGAAGCCTAGACGTAAAGTGAGATGATTGGCTTTGGTTTGCAGAAGGGTCTGAGTCGGGCACAGCCATCTGACATAAATATCTGAATTTAGGGGCGCTTAAGAGGTCCAGCTCCTTTCCTTTCTGGCTGTGGATCTAGTGGAGGGTAAGTCATCTCAACTCTCTCAGCCTTAGCTTTTTCATTTGTAGAAGGAGAAAGAATAACCTTACTGTATAGATTTGTAGTGAGGATGAAATGAGATAATTTATGTAGTAAAAGGGCATTATAAACTCCAAAGTACTACATGATTAGGGATGATTGGATTCTCTCACTGTTTGCTTTTGTGGGCTGGAAAGCCTCAGTCAGAATCTGAGTGTCTGTTTATGGTAGCACCTCTCTAAGGGCAGTTGCTTCTCTGAACCAGCTCCAGTTCCATCATTTTATTCCAGGTGTACCCACCAAACATATATAGATTCTGTGGCCAAACTAGGCTTTTAGTCAAGGCTTGCTCTAGGCCATAGGGAAGCTGTTGATAAAGTCTGGGTGCTAGTATTTGGCCTTATTTCCGGCTCATATCTCCTTCCTTTTACTGAGTGTAACCATGTCCAACCACTTCCCTAGCCCCACCTGCATACTTGAAATTGCTGTCTAGATGAGCATGGTCCCCACCTGTAGAAGGGAAGGCAGGGATCACTGGGGGCCATCTTAGAGGACGCCTGTGACATCCCTCTAGGGTCATGATCTTGGGAACAAAGCTTCTAGATGCTGTGTCCTCTTAGCTTTTCTTTGCTTGCCTCTTAGAGTCTTGTTTGAGTCTTTTATACTCCCTTTGTTATCATGTCCTCTTGGTTCATGCACGACTTCATTACTTTGACATGTAGAGTTGACGTGGCCCCTCCCTAAACTAGCTTTTTATCCTAGGTTCCTGCCTCTCAAATCCTTGTTTGGTACCTTTGGTTCTGGGGTCCATTGTATAGCCACTAACCTTGGAGCTTTTACTACCTCAAATTGGCTTCTAAGAGGTAGATTTATAAGTGGCATTGAATTGGGACTTACACATTGATGGATGGAAAATTTACTCTGACCTTTTAGGCCATTGGTGTTAGGTGCTAGGACTTAACATCCTAGTCAAAGCTGGAATGTCTTTTAAGGACCATCTCTCTCAAACTCATTTTACCTATGAGAAGAACAAATTTGCCTAAAGTCTTAGCCAGGGCTGGAATATAATTTCGTCTGATTTTCATTCACATGCTATTCACACTCTGTTGTGGAGCCTCTTTACCCTAATGTCAGTTTGGGTCGTTAGGGAGTCTGAGACCTATACAGAGGAGAACCAGAAAGCGGTTTACAATGATTGTATTTTGTTCACAGAAACTGGGCTGGGCAAAATTGGGGGTTTACAAAGTCATTGTCAAATGCTGCTTCTGAGGAGTTTTCCCCCAGCTAGAAAGCTTTTATATAAGGCATAGAAAAAGAAGCCCAATAATATTTATGGCATATGGTACTAATATCTGCATTCTATATCACTTTCTTGGTAATCTCAGTTCAGAACAAGGAGAGATCTCTGTTGGGATATACAGAATAGGCTTCCTGAAGTAGGTGGGTCAGAGCATTGTGCTGTATGTCTCACCATTATTTGGCTCAACTGGTTGTATTATATATGGATTTGGGGCCTCCACAGGCAGGGTAATGTACCTAAAGCCTTGTGGAGTTATTTGTGGCCTCCTGGAAAGTGCCAAGGGAAAGCTTTCTGGGCACTGAGAATTTAACAAAGCCTTGCTTGTGTTGACACAACTTGCTAGGGCAGGTGAGACTTGACTAGGGATGGCTATGGTCCTGTCATGTTTATCAGAGTGGAACAGTTTTATTTCATGAGAGAGGACATGCAAAGAAAAACCTGAAGTGAGCCAACAAAAATGCACTGTTGTTTTCTGCTGGGGAACTGGAATGGAGATGGTACAGGCTCTAAAATCCTTCTATGGGTAGTCATTTCTTTCTTGACCCAGAGTTCTGGCCCCAGACCACTTTACCCGCTTCATCTTCCTCTGTTCCCCTATCTACATCTTGCTCAGCCAAGCTTTTTCTTTGTCCTGGTCTGTAGAACACATCTTTTGCCTTTATTCATATAATTTTACTTTCCTTCCAGATTGTCCTTCCTTTGCCTCCTTTTTTCCTATTTAACCTGTCGGTCCTCTGTGAAATATTCCTCTGACATTAACGCTAGCCATGAATTCCCTCTCATCTCTCATCAAACTCTGGTGGCATGCTATCTGCAGTGTTCTCTGTGCATGTCACACCTCGCTTATGCATCTTAAAGCAAGATACAGCCTGATGTCTAATCAAGAGCACTGGACATTGGCTTGAGTCTTTACTGATGGTATGACCCAAACTACACTTTCCTCACTTGAAAAATGAGGTCAAAAGAGAGTTAGTTTATATAAAAGAGTTGTATAGATTTTAGTCTTTTTTTTTTTGGCATACTTTCCTCTCTCTTGAGTGCAAGAGCCATGTCCGTTTTATTGACCATAATCCCTGTCCTCAGTATCTATCACAGTGCTGGTTAGAGAGTGTGTGCCAAAAAGTCATTTGTTGAATAAATGAATGAGTAACAATGAGTTGACCCTTGGATTGAGTAGGCACAGAAGGAGAGTGCCAGGTACATTGTCTTTGGTTCCTATGAAGAGTGTAGACAAAAGCGCCCTGAGAGAAGGGGTAGAATTCATGTGGCAGGTTTTCTGAGGAATTCTGTGGGCGCTGTTTTTCTGCTGAGTATTACTTCATCTCTGCTTATTGAGCACTAACTGAAGCTGTGCTTGGTTGACAATTATCAGTCATGCTGGGGACGGTTTGGCCTTTGACTCTAGTTGGCTGTTTTTGGTTGCCACAGCAATGGTTACCCTGAGCAGGTGGCTGCAGTTGGAGTAGAGTAGGGCTGTGCTAATAGAGGGCTGACATGAGACCCATGGGCAAGGCTTTCTTGGGTCCTGTTGCTCCCTGTCTTTGGCTCCATGGCCCACATGGATTTATCTCAGGTCCAACTTGAGGCAGCTGAATGAATAGAATGAACTTTAACTGCTTTTCTTAGCCTAGCTTGTGGAATGGAGGAGGGAGCTTTCTTTCATGTGAGGCTTGTTTTGCAGCAGAGAGGTAGGCTAGTCCAGTGAAGATCAGTGGCTTTTTAAATATGATCTCTGATCCTGAAAATTCCCTGGGCCTCAGAGAACTCCAACCTGAGCAGATATCACACTAGCTTTCCATTAAGGCATTGGGGAGGGGCCTCTAGGGAGACTTGGAGCGGGCAAAGATATGAGAGGATCAGCTGTGCTGTCAGCATGGTCCAGCTATGACAAACCCATCCCCTTCTTCTGTTAATTACGTTTATAGAGCTTCTGGATGCCTTGTGTTGAGTTCTGGCCTAGGTGATGACCAGAAATCTCATTGGCAAGCAGGTAGGCAGGCAGGCAGGCAGGCAGGCAAGCAGGCTTTCAAATCTCATATGCCTCTAATTTTCTCCAGTGTGATTCAGTAGCTCTGCTCCTGTTTGGCCTCTCTGGGTTATCTCAGGCCTCTCAGGAAGCTCTCAGAACTCTCATCACTACAGCGTATGTTAAAATAAATGTGTCCGTGTTTGCCAAGTTCTCAGAGCCAGCATCTAAAATGTAGTGGCCAGGGAAGATGGGTGCCTTTCAGGTATAATACATGAATAGAATGGAAAGCAGTATGTGTTTGCGTGTGTGTGTGTGTGTGTGTGTGTGTGTGTGTGTGTGTGTGTTACTGGGTAGTCAAATTTGTGGAGGTCTTGTTTTAAGAAACTTTTTGCTGACAAGGGCAAAGTTCACTGGAACTCATACTTCATATCTCTAAAGAGATAAGTATATAATTAAGACAACTCAACTTACTTCAGTGATAAAAATGATGGCAGCTACTGTTTACTGAGTGCCTGTGTTCTAGGCACTTTGTTAGGTACTTTACATCTGCACAACACTCTTAAAGGTGGATATGTTTCTCATTTTGTAGGTGGGGAAATAATAACTGAGAATTTAAGTAATTTTCCCAAGGTGACTGAGCTAGGATTTGAATTTAGGTTTATCTGACCCAAAGGCCAATACCATTTCTATTTTTTACTTAATAATTTATGGGGAGGAAAAGAAATAGGTATATGAATTTAGATAGAGATATACATTTAGATTAAAAATTATACAGTTTATCAGACTGTTGATAGTATTAGTCCTATCACCTAAGTGGCCTGGAAGGAAATGGGATTAGGATTTTTGGGTGGCGGGGAAAGAATGAGAGGGCGTATTTCACTTATAAATTCTGAATGAGAATATCACATTGGTGAAGTGTAAAGCTTCAGAGTGGTGTGTATTTAGTTCGTATCTTCCAAAAATAGTATTACGGTTGAGCTCTTCTGGATATAAGTTTTGGGGTAGCGTCTGTATCTGTGTATTGTTCTTTACCTCTTCAGTCAACATTTAACATGTCTATTATATGTTATACGACAACCCTGCCAGTAGAAGGACTGAGGAGTTAAGATGTGCACCTACATTTTTCTTTATTATACATAATAAGAGCTCCTATTTATTGAGCACCTAGTCGATACCACGACTGGGCTAAGTACTTTCACATACATGGTCTTGTTTAATCCTCACAACAGGTCTCCCATTTTATAGCTTGTTGTGCAAGGTAATCTAGATTTAGTGATCTATGAATGATGCCAGTGGTCCTATTGGAAAATGGGATCATTTCTGCCTGGAGAGATCAGAGAAGCTTTATGGAAGAGGTAGCAGCTTAGTGGGTCTTCAGGTATTTCATACAGAAATATAAGGTAGGTTGAGGGAAGTATTCCATCCAGAGGAAATGTCATGAGTAAAGGCATGGAGTGGGAAAAGTGAAGAGTCTTTAGGCGGCATTAGTTAGTCCAGATTGGCTGGAAAGTGGCTACTATGAAGGAGAATACTGTAAGGCAAAAGAGATTGATGAAAGGTCATGGAGGGCCTCAATGTCAGGCTAAAGAGTTTAAACTTTGTAGGCAATAAGTAGTCCTTGTAGGTTTAGAACGAGAGACATGACTTGAGTTTTGCTTTAGGAAGATTAATCTCACAAAGTATGCACAATTTATTGATAATGGTGAAGTTGGAGACAGGGAGCCTAGATAGGAGACTGCAGTTGTTCATGAGCAGAGATCAAGATCTGCATTGTGGAGGTAGAATTAATAGGATTTACAGTTTAAGTGTATGGTAGGAAGGAAAGAGAAGAGTCAAAGTTGTGCCCATGTTTTGAGAGTGGGTAATGAGGAACCTGATGGTGCCATTAACAAAAAGTTTATGGCAGTCAGAAGGCAAGTCAGTGCTATGGGGTGAGGCGGGAGGGGTAGCTGACTTTCTTTGAAGTGCTCAGCAAGGAACTACACTTCATTGTACTCCAAATCAAGGAATTCTCATTTCTCTACACTTGCTTCACATCACTCCATTTTACAGATGAGTTTTCTGGTGCCCAAAGAAGTGAAACAATTTGCCTCAGGTCATACAGTAACTCCTTGGTGGATTCCAAGTCTGAGAATCAAAGTCTCTTGTTTTTTAGCTGTTGAACTTCCTAACAAATCTGAGCCTTCACTATAGGAAAATCAAAGTCTTATTTATTTTACTTTTTTTTAGGGGAGGCAACCCTTAGTTGACCTCACAGATTGCAAGGACCTTGTCAGTTTACAATCCTTTATTATTATTATTTTTTTTACTCCTACAGGGCCTAGGTCTTCCTGGGTGGTCTCTCATCCAAGTACTAACCAGGCCTGATCCTGCTTAGCTTCTGAGATCAGAGGAGATCAGGCTTGTTCAGGGTAGCATGGCCATAGATGGAAAATCAGTCTTAAAGATAAAAACACCTGCGTTTAACTCCAGGCTTTGCCATTTTCTATTTGTAAAATCTTGAATAAATTGCTTTTTCTTTCTGAGCCTTTGTTTCCAAATTAGCAAAAAAAAAAAAAAAAGGAAAAAAAAAATATTAATCTCTACCTTATGGAGGCAATGAAAGATAAGGTACTTTGTAAAACTCTTAAGAGCTGTGTGAGGGTATTATTCCAGGATTATGGCTTGAGTTGGAGCCCATGTATGTAGTGAATATTTTGGCCAAATTAGAACAAATTTAAACTCAGTTTTTCAGGAAGAGTCTTTAATTTTAGGCTGATCTAGACTACTCATCTGTAATGGGGGCTTTCTGGTGTGGGAACACGCCAAGTTTTCCATAGTCACACATCTCCAGTTTTCTAGTGGGAAATAGAGTTGCTAAAGAAATGCTAAGTGATCATATCCCATCAGCTGTTCTTGATGATTACTAATCTCTTTCCCCTAGGATATTCTGCCAACCATCAGCTGGCTGAAGGTGTGGGGGCAGAGTGATAGCTGAATTTAGGCTGTCCTTTTGGGGAGAACCTCCTGCTAGACTAGGTTAAGCCCTGGTTTGGGACAAAGGTACAGGGGTGCAACTGCGAGTCAAAGCTAGTGCCTGGAGTCCTCTTGTGGTCATCTCTTTGGTTTAGTACACAGGTTCTTGAATCCTCTTGAGAGGGGGTGTAGACTGCTCATGTATTGTCAGGTAGCAGGTCTATGGTCGTGTGAGCTCTCTGTCATGGGAGCAGGTCTGAAACTGGCCATCTTGTCTGAAGTCTTTTCACATAACCTCTGAGAGAGTGGAGGGGGAAAACAAGATTTTCTGATTAATAAAATAGCTGCTTAGTGTTTTGTAGCTTTTGTCTTAAAGTGTTTTCTTTCCACTTATTTCCTTTGAACGTTTTTTTCCTTTTTCTTCTAGGTTCGTTCTCTTGAGTCTTCACAGCTTAATTTATGGGATATCTAGTTTAATAAAAAAGAACGATGGAAATTAAGTGGACATGGTTTAGCTTGGGTTGTGATAGTCTTGACTTTTCTGGGGCTCAGTTTCCCCATGCCTGGTATTTTGGGGATAACAGAACCTATCTCACAAAGCTGATGTGTGCAGATCTTCTGAGATACTGTGACAAATATTTAGTTTTATACAAATGTAAGTAATTTACTATTATAAGTTTTCCTCCTCTGAATTGTCTGATCATCTATGTAATTTCCTGGTAAATCCCCTCTCTTTACTACCCTATGTTTCCTAGGTTCTCACTTTTCCTTATAACCTTGTTTTTTCACTTTCAATGATAACAGAAAAAGTGTGGCTACCCTGGCATTATAGCTGGTACAGTTGCAAGGAAGAGGGCCTGAGCCTTTGAGAAATGTAAAGTTCATTGGCTTTGGAGTGTAATATCTTGCCATTAACTTGAACAAGATGCTTTACCCATTTGTTCCTTAGTTTTTACACTTGTCTCCAGGTTTACCATACAGTTCTATTCTTTTTAGTTTTGAAGTCATTTTCATTTTGGAAGATCCCCTTTAAAATGCAGGTATTACTTGGCTGAGGTAATAACTGAGAATCAAAACTAGCCTTTGTTAGCTTTTCAGTGTGGATTAGGTTAGGGTGTAGCCACTGGGAGCCTGGGTCGCTGTAGGAAGGACGCTGGGGTAAGGGATGGTGCCTGGCAAGAAGGCAGGTCCTAGTTTACTGAGGCGAGGAGGGTGTCAAGGCCTCAGAGCGTGGATGCTGCCTCTCTCATAGCCCACACCCAGCTGCTCTTCCTGACCTGAATGTGTGCCTATACTCTCAGAAGGAAGTTGGAGCTTGGTGAGGCCTGATTCCCCTAAGAATTTAGTGATGAAAATTAGGGCACTTGAGCAGACCTAATTGGCTGAAGTGTGTGAAGGGCGGAGGCTTTCCCTGGGTGCTCCTTTTAATCTCTTGTGGTTATAGACTTTTTAAGGTTGGACTAATTAAAATGTTGGCAGCTGGACTCAATACTTTTTTGCACTAGGTCCTGCTCCAGCCTCTTGGAGTACCAGAGGTTGGCACAGGGCTGTCTTTTTTTGGGGGAGGGTGGGAGGTGGCAAAGAGTGAGTTTTCATGTCCTCATCTAATTAAATGCACAATGATGTGATTTTTGTCCAGAATGATCTGCAACACATCTCATGGTAGGGAGATCTGGATCCAATTTGCCTGGATTTGCTACTTTCTAGACTCCTGGGGTTCCCTTTTAGGTCAATTCTCTGTTAGCCCCCACAGACTTTGCTCTGTTAGCTGGCAAGTAATTTCCATTGCCCTGGGGAATTCTTCCCTAGTGTGTGTTCCTGTTCTAACCAGAAAAAGGAAGAAGGAAAGGATATTTATTAAGTTCCATCATGTGCCAGGATGGGGCTAGTGTTTTACATAGCTGTCTTTTGAGATATGTCCATATTTTTTCATAATGACCATTTTACAGATGAGGAAATACTCATAAAAGGAAAATAATTTGCCTGCTTGTTATTACAGCCTGTAAGTAGCTGAACCAGAATTAAAATTTGGGCCTCTTCCAAAGCCTCTGGTTATATTTTCTAGGTAGCACAAATGATTTCATATCCTCCTATCCTTCTAAGCCCAGTTAATTTCCTATCTCCAGAAAGTCTCCAATTCCTACAGCCAGAATTATTTTCTTGACCTGCATTTCCAGAGAACTCTGCCTCTCTTTCTAATCTGGCTGATATTCAGTGAGGCATGGATCTACCTTCCTCATTTGACCACTCCCCCTCCTGCAGGGTGTGATACTCAGGATGTGTTTGCTAAAGAACCAAATGAAATTGTAGTGTTGTAATTTCAGGCGTCTGGACAG
The DNA here is from genome assembly GCF_000325575.1 of Pteropus alecto. NCBI lineage: Eukaryota > Metazoa > Chordata > Mammalia > Chiroptera > Pteropodidae > Pteropus > Pteropus alecto. The sequence continues at coordinate 951,881 of NW_006441394.1, forward strand.
GCTGGTGAAGGGAAGGGTTTTGGGAAGAGTCTTGGCTAACTCCCTAAACAAAGGCAGGCCTGGGCCTTCTTGATTTGCCCACAGTGTGCTGTTATATTGGAGGGAGTAGGGCCTTTTGGGCAAGATGTCTTTTGGGTTCCCAAGGAACATGCAACTCTTCCTGTAAGTCATTTTCCTTGGCATCTAACTTTAGAGCTTCTTTGTTTCCTGTGGTCTCCTTGCAATTAATAAAGCTAAACCAGTAGTATCTGGAGTGGAATGGTGTGACAAAGCTCTCAGTCTGGCCTTGGTTGCTGGAATACACCTGTTGACTGTGGGTACTTGCATTTGTTTGTTTGTTTGTTTTTGCAAAGAGCATTCATACATACTGAGTTATTAACTCTGAATTTTGGAATTACACTTTCTGCAACCTCTGCCTACTGGCGTGTCATGCCACAGAATAAAGGCTTTCCTGAAGGCAATCCTATAAAGGCATTTTTATAAATTGAATTATCTTTCTTACTAATTTGAAAAAAATTATAAAAGTATTTTCAAGGCTTTTTCTATGTATATAGCGTATGTGTTTAGTGTTTAACATCAAAGGTTTGTTCTTTGGGAATAAATGGCAAATTAGAACATGGAAAAGTAATAAAATATTAATAATAATCAAAATAAATTCCACAATAGGATGAAACACAGTTTTTTTTTTTTTTAAATTTTGGTTTTATTTTGATGAGATGGGGAATCTGAAATAGTTTAAGCAAACAGAATGAATTAAGTAGAGACATAACTCCCTTTCGATTTCTCTAGTATGGAAAATAGATTATGAGATGTTCTTAGGACAAGGGAAGAAGAGTGCATTCTGGGACTAGGGAGAACTGTGCTTTGCTAAGTTCCACTACTCAGTTGTGTCTAAGGATACAAGTAACTAGTAACTGAGCTTTCCGGGTGTGTCTGTTTCCCTGTTAAATGGGAACAATGTCTACCTTGTTTAATTTTATGAAGATCAAATAAGATAATGTATATAAAGTGTTTATAATGTATATAAAGTGTAAACTCTGAAGTACAGTTGTCATACTCTTTGGATGACTGGAGCCAATTTGCTAGCAGTGCAAGGAAGCTTGACCTAGGTGGGAAGAAGGATGCAGAGTATATAAACAAACAGTTGAATGCTATTTGGCCAGTAGCTGAGAGGAATTCCTGTGAGGTGAAGGAAAGGAGTACATTCATTCCTTTAATATGCATTGGTTGAATCCTGCCTGATGGAGAAAGAAATTCAGATCTCTACCTATTAAATATGTGGTGTGCTAAATACAGAGGAAGCTTGATTAAGAATGAAAACTCCATAAAGACGTGTTTTGTTTGTCATATACACTGCTGTATATTCACCCAAGAGTAGGCTTGGCATGTAGTAGGCTCTCGTAAGTATTTGTTGAAAAAAAGGTTAAGTTTTGGAATAAGACAGACTAGGTTCACATTTGGGCTCTGCCAGTCCCTCTCCTGAGCATGTTGCTTAGTCTTTCTGATGCTCAGTTTCCTCATTTATAAAATGAGACTAGGATTAGCTATCATACAAGATTATTGGGAGGAGTAAAAACAGTTAAAAGTTTAAAAACTTTGTACAGGCCTTAGTAAGTGCTCAATGAAAGAAAGTTCCTTTTATTCTCCCTTCCTGGTTTGGAAAGTATGATGGAAGCGCAGAAGAAGAGCCTAGCCAATGGTTTTACAGGTTCGACTTGATGATGTTTTCCTGATGTAAAATTATTGGTATTATTTTTTCCCAAAAGGAACTCCTTGGGATAAAATGAGGGTCTTGAGATTAATATGTGTTGGTTCTCTGCTTGTCCCATGGTCTTGGTGGGAGCTCTGGCTCTTGTCTTTCAAGGCAAGGTAACATTTACACTATAGATTTGTGTAGTGATTGTTCTCAGAAAAAGCAGCTTCCACAGGAGAGTCTGGACTCACCTGATTTGGATTAGGCTTTTATAGCCAGCCATCACTGCCGCGCACGCACCCCGCCCCACCCCGCCAAAAGCCCCCAATCCCTCGACTTCAATAACTGTTAGTCATGGCTTTGAAAACTTGCAGTCAGCTTGACTTCTGTTCCGGATCAGTTGTAAATTCTCACAGGACATGGAGCAGAGCGTGTTGGCTTGGGTTAATCAAGTATTTACGAGTTGACCTTTACTAGTGAAAACCTAATTTTTCCTTCATGCCTGAGTGACTCTAGCAGGATGAGGGCATTGCTCCGAGACATTCCCTTGGAAGTTGCAGCAGGTTTGCCTTTTTTTGTCATATGTGCCCAAGGTCGGTGGGATCTGTTTGCCTCTCAAGCAAAGGTGCCCAGCACCTCTTATCTTGTGGTTTTAAGATCCTAGAAATACAACTCTGCTTTCTTTGATCAACAATTTATACTTTGAAGCTTTCTCCTTTGGTTTAGTTTCTTGGAAAGATGAATAAGCAGATAGGAATTGTCTGGCCATCAGGTCGAAAGGGCTTCTTGCTTACAAATTGAAGCCATTTGGCAAGAAGTATGTAAAAAACATGTTTGTAGATGGGGGTAAGTTAGAGTTACTTGAGGGTTAAATGAGCCTGGTGCCTTTTAGAAGTAGTCAGTAAGTGCCTTAGCTATGTCCTCAGTGCTCCTGGGAACTGAGCATTACCAGAAGAGACATCTCAAAAAATATGGCCCTGGGAGAAGGGAAAGGGAAGAGGGTTAAGGAAAGGAGGTAGAGGGAAGAAAAGGGAGCTTTGCTGAATTGTTGCTTTATGCTAGGTGCTTTGTACCAATTATTTCCTTTAATCTTCACAACCTTGTGAAGTTTACGGCTGATGAAACTGAGAAGTTAAGCAACTTTCTCAAGGTCACAAAGTGAGTGAACAATACTGATAATAGTTATCATTAGTCAAGAAGGCATGTACCAAGTTTCTTGTTTTAATATAATTTACTTAATTTAGTAATCGCTACAGTCTTATGAAGGATTATTAACACTTCTGCATTGCAAATGAAGAAACTGGGAATTAGAGAGCTTCCATTACTTGACGAAGGTCATTCATCTAGCAATGGCAGCACAGGGATTGAATCCAGAAAACTGTGATTATAGCACGTGTTCCTTGATGTTTATGTCACTGCAGATAGAAGAGCTAGGATTCAAATGCAGAGTCATGAGAGCAAGGTTCATGTCTTTATCATCTTTATATCCCCATAACCTATGATAGTGCCTACCACATTATTGTGCTCAATAAATGTTTGCTGTGAAATCCATCTCTGCTGTCCCCTGTGGTTCCTGGTTGCCAGCTGTATCCTGCCCCAGCTCCTTGGTCTCTGCCTATCTTCTCTCCACAGTCGGGTCTTGCCCTACCTAATCATTGTGGCTTCCTTCACCTCCTAACACACAGCATCTGATCCAGCACTCTTACTCTTCTACTTTTCACCCCTCTTTTCTCGGGCTACATACTGTTGCTGCTGCTATTGCTCTCCATCATCCTTCAATCCTGTCTGTTCTTTTCAATTAGTTTCTCTGACTAATCGCAGAAATTTCCCCTTTCCAGACTATAATCTTCTTAGTCTATATCATATAATTTGGCATCTAACTATCTACTGTTTCACCTTCTAATTGTTTCATGGACATTAATCTTCTCTCCAGTCAGCTGGTGGTAATCATATTATAATGACTCCTTAGATTAGTTTGTGCTTTGTACTTTGCAAAGCACTCTCCTGTTCAAGACCAGTATTTTTGCTCATCATATCCATAGCAAACCTGTGAGATAGGATAGGAATGAATTTTTATTTCCATATTATAGCAGAGAAAACAAATGCAAAGAAGGCAGGTGACTTCCCAAGGTCATGTCACTAATTAGGGGCAGAACTGAAACTAGGTCTCAGATTTTCTGATTCCTGGCTTAGTGTTTTGTCTGCTATGCCTTCCACATTTGTGTTTCTCCCTGGCATTTCCTCTCCTGCCTTTAAGGTCCCACCAGAATAGAACGTCTACCTTGTGGGCTTTCAGGAGGCTTGGTTGGTGACCTGGGGAATGGTGGCACAAATAGCAATCTTGGGTACTTCTCAGTGGTGTCAATGCCCTGGGTTGCTACTACCTGAGAAAGGTTCTATCCCTGTGGCTACTACGATTAATTTTAAACTGAGAAGTATTGGTTTATTGAGTGGTCAGAGCATTTTCTCTTGGAGATCCAGGAAATAGGGCAAGATGTGTGGTGCTGGACAGTTTTGTATTGTGGCAATAGCCTGAGCTTTGGAAGCAGGCAGACTAGCGTTTAAAACTTGGCTTTGCTGTTCTTTATTAACCTCATGACCCTGGGTAAATCATTACTCTGTATGAGCCTTAGGGCTACTTCAAGAATGTATTTAAGGGCCACATAACGGCTCTTTAAAAAGGAAGTCTTTGTTGATGGTTTTTATTGTCAATGTTACTACTATAAGTTCAAGGCATGAGGAGCCTGAGGAGGGGTGCCTGTGACCCTTGCAGGTTGCTCCTTGTGGCTTGAGTTTCAGGCATCAGTGATGATATGCTCTACTGGAGCCTTTTGGCTGATAGGGCTATGCCTGAAGTCTCCGGTCTCCAGGTCTCAAGTACCTCCTGGGTGCAGTGGACAGCTGGGCTATGGCTTCCATGTCAGACTTTGGGAGTAATATCCTTGTTTTTCTGATAGACTTTGGCATTAGAATTGCTGCTTCTGAAAAGTCAAGAATCCAGTTGTATTGAGAGATTTCAGTTATTTCTGAAACTAGATATTGCTCCAAAGCTGTTTGTTAAATACTCTCTTTTCTTCTTGAACCCCCACCCCTCCCCAAATGAAAATAAACCAGATTCAGACCATTGTGTGATGATTACATCTTTGGTCACCCTGGCCACTCAGCCTCCGGCTCCCTTATCAGAGATAGTACCATTCCAAACTGCTGCTTCAAGCAGGGTCATTCAGTGAATAAAGAAGATGTGATACACATACACATACAATGGAATACTCCTCAGCCATAAAAAGAATGAAATCTGCCATTCCCGACAACATGGATGGACCTTGAGGGTATTAGTTAAGTTAAATAAGTCAGCCAGAGAAATACATATACCATATGATTTCACTTATATGTGGATTCTGAAAAACAAAACAAATGAACAAACAAAACAAAATGAAACCAATCTCATAGATACAGAGAACAGCTTGGTGGTTGCTAGGTTGTGGGTGAAGGGTATCAAGAGGTACAAACTTCCGCTTATAAAATAAGTCATGAGGATGTAATGTAAAGCATAGTGACTATGGTCAATAATACTATATTGCAAATTTGGAAGTTGCTAAGAAAGAAGATCTTAAAAGTTATCACAAGATCAAAAATTTGTAAATTTTCCTGTGCTTGTTGGCCATTTGTCATCTGTAGAGAAATGTCTATTCAAGTCTTTTATCCATTTTAAAATTAGTTTTTTTTCTTTTGTTGAGTTGTTTGGTGGTTAATTTTATGTGTTAACTTGATTGGGCTAAGGGATGCTTAGATGCTGACATGGTAAATAGCTTTAGTATGCTGATCACTTCGCAATGTATACAATGTCAAATCATTAGGTTGTACACCTGAAACCAATATAATGTATGTCAATTATATTTCAATTAAAAAATAAATATTGAGAACATTTAAATAAAAAAGATGTTAAAATAATAAAAAAAAAGAGATCATTTAGTGCCTATCCCCCTACTCTCTACTTATGACCTGGTCTATGCTGTGGGAGAAACAAAACAAGTACACACGGACTCTATTTAAAAGACTCTATATAAATTTACCTATTTGCTTTCACACTGGGGACTTTAGATAGCCTGACACAGGACATGACTATAAAATGAGAGCAAAAAAACATAACTCGTTGCTAAAATGGCAGGGTTGAATGGCTGCGAGTTGGGAGGGAAGGTTTTCTTGAAGGGCTGGAAGGATCAGCTGGATGGGAAAGTATCAGTGGCTTTGAGTTTTTCCTTTACAATATGCTACCGTGGGCCATTCATCATTTTTTTTTTTTTTTTATTGAGGGGAAATTCATAGCACATAAAATTAACCATTCACATACATAATTCAGTGGCAATTAGTGCATTCACAATATTGTATAATCACCATCCTATCTAGTTCCAAACCATTTTCACCACCTGAAAGGAAAGGAAGCTCATTACCCATTAAGCGGTTGCTTCCATTTCCTTCTCTTTCCTTCGCCTTGCAGCCACCGATCTGTGTTCTGTCTCTATAAATTTACCTATTCTGAATATTTCATATTAATAGAATTATAAAATATGTGACCTTTTGTGTCTGGCTTATTTCACTTAGCATTATATTTTGGAGGTTTATCCATATTGTAGCATGTAGCTTGTAGAATAAAGCAGTACTTCATTCCTTTTTATGGGTAGCTAATATTTCATTGTACATATATACTACAGTTTGTTTATCCACTTATCTGTTTGTGAACGTATGGGCTGTTTCAACCTTTTCGCTATTGCTCTGAACATATGCGTACATGTACTTATTTGATTACCCATTTTCAAATACTAGGAGTAGAATTGCTGGGTCATATATATGGTCATTCTATGTTTAAGTTTTTAAGGAGATGTCAAACTGTTTTCCATCATGGTTGAACCATTTTATACTCCCACCAGCAATATATGAGGGGTCCAATTTCTCCACATTCTCACTAACATTTGTTATTTTCTGTTTTATTTATTTATTTATTTATTTCTTTCTTTCTTTCTTTCTTTCTTTCTTTCTTTCTTTCTTTCTTTCTTTCTTTCTTTCTTTCTTTCTCTCT
>NW_006441394.1:958670-980314 GCF_000325575.1 Pteropus alecto
ATTATAGCCATCCTTGTGGGTATGAAGTGGTATCTCATTGTGGTTTCAATTTGCATTTCCCTGATGACTAATGATATTGAGCATTTTTTCCTGTGCTTGTTGGCCATTTGTATATCATTTGTAGAGAAACGTCTATTCTATTCCTTTATCCATTTTAAAATTGAGTTTTATTTATTCTTTTGTTGAATCGTATAATGGTTAATTTTATGTGTCAACCTGACTGCGCTAAGGAATGCCTAGATGGCTGACAAATGTGTGCCTATGAGAGAGTCTTTAGAAGAGATGAACATTTGAATCAGTAGTCTGAATAAAGATTACCCTCACCGATGCTGGTGAGCATCATCCAATCAAATCTGCTGAATGGAGAACAAAGAGGGGAAGAAAGATGACTTTGCTCTTACTACTTGAGCTGAGACATCCATCTTATCCTGCTCTTGTACATCAGAGCTCCTGGTTCTCTGGCTTTTGGACTCAGACTGGGTCTTACATCATTGTAATCACTCCACCCCCAACCCTGGGCTGGTTCTTTTTTAGGCCGTTGGACTTGGTCTAAATTACACCATAAGCTTTCCTGGTTCTTGAACTTCCAGATGGCAGAATGTAGGACTTTTTGGCTTCTAAAGCCATGTGAGCCATTCTTATAATAAACCCCCTCTTGTGTGTTTTATACAAATATATGTATGTATTCTCTAGAATCTTGACTAATACAGATTGCAAGAGTTCTTTATATATTCTAGATACTAAGTATTCATTTTTTTAAAAAACATAATTTTGGGCCAAATCTTCCATGACTTAAAAATCACTCACTAGTCTTTAAATATACCTAGATCTTTCATGTCTCAACCTGTGCTCATACTTTTCCTTTTGTCTGGAATATTCTTCCATTCTTCTCTGATAGTGAAATTATAATTGTTCTTCCAAGTTCAGGTCAGCTCTTACCTCTTCTACTAATCTCTTTCTCCTTATTCCATGAGTTGGGTGCTCCCTGCTATGAACATCTCTATAATAGCACACTTTTTTATTGTCTGCTTCAAACCACTAGGTTGTATTTCTAGTCAGGGATTGTATTTTGATTCATTTCTGTCCTTATAATCTAGCATTTGGCCTGGCATATAATGAATAACTGCTGAACGAAATGAGCGTAGATTGTAATTTCGAGTGTAGACTGGAGGCTTACTCGACAGAAAAAGTATAGAGGGGATCAGTTAGAGGATGCACTAGATTTATTCATTAATGTAATAAATATTAAGGCCTTACTGTGTGCAAGACCTCTGCTAGGCTCTTTTTATGTAGTAGATAATAGGAATAATAGTCCCTGTTGTCTTATATTCAAGTAGGAAGATAGGCAATAAACAAATAAGCATGTAATATAATTTCAGGTAATAAGTTCTAGAAAACAAAATAAAGCAGGACAGAGGGTTAGAGAGCGATGGTGGTACTATTTTAGGTAGGCTAGTCAGGGAAAGCCTCTCTCATTGGATAGCCCTTAAAGTCATCTTACAAGGGTCTGGACCAAGAATCAGAAGACCTAGGTGGTTCTTCTGTCTCTGTACCATTATGAATTAGTGAGATTACTTAAAATGTCAAGATTGGAGTTTCTTTGTATATAAAATGGGGGCAGGAATTCCTGCCCTGGGATTGTGGAGGGTGTTGTAAAGGGTTGTAATTCAATTAGTTAATGGAGATTGAAAGTGCTATTTAAAATGGTGAGTAGCATGACGCTACTCATAAGAGGGTGGGTGAGCAGTGTGAGAACCAGCCAGATGTTTTCAATACCTTGAAGGCCAAAAGAACTGGCTCATGCTAGAAACTATCATGCTACCTTGTCTTGAATACTGACTGTTACAGCACTGATCCAGGGGCTGAGAGTGAATTTAATGCTTGAAATGGGGCTCCATGTAAATTAGTAAAAGGGAATAGCCTGGTGAACTTGGAGCCTATTTTGCTCAGCCTGCAGGAGGAAGAATGTGGCGATCACTCTCCTGCTTGCTCTGTTCATTCTCATTCTCTCTCTCTCTCTCTCTCTCTCTCTCTCTCTCTCTCTCTCTCTCTCTCTCTCTCTCATAGTTTGGCCTTATTTCTTGCTATTTCTGAATCTAATGTAAAGGAGTAATAATAATCACTCTTTCAGAAATGTTTGTATTGAACCAGATCGTTTTGCTCTTTGCTGCATTGTGGGCCATAAAAGAGATTGAAACATGGTCTCTATTTTTGTCTTGGAGGAACTTACAAATCAGATAATTTCTTAACTAGAGAGCAGCTAAATATAAAATAGAAGAGAATAATGTAGACTGGAGTAATCCAAGAAGACTTTCTGAAGGAGATGGTACTTGAGTGGGCCCTGCGTACAGAGTAAATAGATTTAGGTTAGTGGTTGTTTTTCATGCTTTTTTAATGAAGACTTTTCTTTTTTCCCCTACATCCCATTGTGACCTCCACTCTTTTGTAGTCTCTTAGCTCTTTATCTGGACCTTATTTATGGCCTTAGCACATTTTGCCTTTATTATAATCATTTGTCTATACTACAGTGGTTAAGAAGACAGACTTTGGAATTGTACTTAATGGGTTTAAATCATGGCTCTACTCACTAGCTGTGTGACCTTAGGCAAGTTTTTTAACTCCTAAAAGCCTTTATTTTCCTATCTATAAATTGGGAATGATACATAGAATTGTTATGATGATTAAAAGAGATAATCCCTATAAGGATCTTGGTGCAGTGTCTGGTCCATTGTAACATCCATTAATTGTTAGCTATAATCATTCTAATCATCTTATCCTTCTAGACCAACACTGTTCAATAGAATTTTCTGTGATTATGGGGATGTTTTATATGTGTGCTTTCCAGTATAGTAGCCACTAACTAAAATGATAGCCATCAGGGTTCTGCCAGTTAGTTGGGAAGTGGGATTGATCGTGGAAGGTCTTGACAGTAAGGAAGGCAGAAAAGTGATTTATTTTTTATTATGATGATATTGGTTAATGAAATCAAAGCAAACCACTGGAATAGGCACTTGAACCCTGGACCCTCAGATTAAAAGTCTTATGTGCTACCTACTGAGCTACCTGGGTTAAAATACTTTGAAATGTAATTTGGCCTCAAAAGTTAAATGCGGAGTTACTACATGGCCCAGCAATTCCATTTCTAGGCATATACTCATGAGAATTTAAGACATGTTCACATAAAAACTTGTATACAAATGTTTATAGTAATATTATTTATACTAGCCAAAAAGTGGAAATAATTCAGGTGTCCATCAGCTGATGAATAAACAAAATTTCACAAATTCATATAATGGAATATTATTCATCCATAAAATGGAATGAAGTACTGATACATGCTACAACATGAATGAATCTCGAACACATTATGCTAAGTGAAAGGCCACATATTATATGATTTCATTTATATGAAATGTCTAGAATAGGCAATTCTATAGAGTCAGAAGGTAGATTAGTGGTTGCCAGGGCCTGGGGGCTGGGGGTTATGAGGAATGACTGCTAGTGAGTATGGGTTTCTTTTTGGTATGATGAAAATGTTCTAAAATTAGATTGTGGCGATTGTTGTACAACTTTGTAAATATACTGAAAATCATTGAATTGTACACTTTAAAAGGATGAGTTGTATGGTGTGTGAACTGTATCACAATAAAAACAAAGATAATTTGGGTTTGCTGAAAACTTGGTTTCAACACAGTTGTAGAAAGTTATAATTTATTTTCTTTTCTGATTGGAAATCTCCCAGGACTTCAGCCTACAGAGGTGAGGACTTATGGAACCATTCCCAGTTTTAGATGTGAGCCTGATCATGATGTTAAGCATGGCCCACCAGGGAGTGGGTGGAGGATACAGCATTGTCCTGCTTTAGTTTGAGGAGACTTTTCCTGCCTTTGGCAGGGATTAGCATAGATGAGTCACTCCCTATAGTCCAAGGTATGTGGGATGTGAAGAATGAACTATCATCTCTGTTGTGATGACTTCTTGAGTATCACACAATTGTAGGCCAAATATAGGTGCTGAACCATTTGGCCTGAATTCTTTATGGAGAATTCCCTGGGAATCAGGTAAAGACATAGAGAAAGAAATAACCTAAGCTTGTGGGAGCAACCAGGTGAAACCAGGTAAGAAATGATACTGACAGATATTTTTTTCATCTTTTCACACATGAACAGTTGAAAGCTCAAAAGAAGTTTGATTTTTTTCCCCCCACTCTGTATACCGTTATTGGTGGACTACCTTGTGGCTGGTCCATGGGCCATGTCCTGAAGGAGTTCCCAAACATTCCCAGAAAGTGAAACAGACGTCTAGGATGCCAAAGGTTCAGAGAATGATTCAGAGAGGATTGTGTATAGTCATAGGAGGGAGCCATCACTGTCTGCTTGGTGATAAGAGAGGAAGCCTGGGAAACCAGCCTGAACCCAGGGCCAGAGGGTGAGGGTAGGGGCATGACTCCAGGATAGTAAGGCAGAACACATTCTCATCCTCGCACTTCCTGTCCTGTTTCTGTACTTGCTCACTTTTGTTCTATAACAAACAGGCCTTTGAGCATCTGCTCTAAGCATGCCCCTGTGCTGGGCAAATTGGAGATACAGGCATTATGAGACTTGAGTCCTGTCTCTAGAAGTACTTAATGTGTTGGGGGAGACAGACCTGGAAACAGTTGACTCTAATGTCATGGATCAGGGTAATAGACAGGGGTAGACTTGTGTGTAAGACTGCAGACTGATTGACTGATTTGGAATTAGGTTAGGCTACCCTTAAATAGGCATTGAGATGAGTCTTCAATAGAGAGACCTCTTAAGGTCATTGTCAGGAGATGAAGCAGAGGTACAGAATGCTTTTTCTGGGTGCGGACTGTTTTGGGACCTTTTATTTTGTCCTCAGACTTATTGAGGGAATAAGGGTCTGTGTCCAGAAATAGCTCTCTCTCCCTGCCATTGCTTCAAGCAGTGCTAGGCTGACTGCAGAAGGCTCTTCCCTGTTCTGCAACTTGTTCCATTGCTGTTTTGGAAAGATGAAGTCTGAGAGGTGCCAGAGCTATGCCAGTTGCTATGGGGCCGGAAACAGGTGATACTTCTAGCCCTGCTTGAGTTAAGGAGTGAGGGGTTTGTCTTTTTCAGCCAGCTTAAGGCTTGCCTTTGCTATGAAACTGGATAAGTAGTCCACACAGCTCATTTTTCATTTGGGGCTATTTTCAGCCCTGGAGCCCAACGAGGTGGAATGATTGAGATGCTTTTGTGGGGTTCAAACTTTTGCCAGATCCTACTTGTCAGGTTATGAGCCCAGCCTTTTCCCAGGAGATCAGCTTCTCCAAACAAGCAGTGCTAAAAGTAAGGAGCACTTTTCTTCCCTCTCTGTGGGGAGTGTAGGAAATGTGAGGGTAGGTGTTCAGTTTAATATTCCAACCTAGGTTCTAAGTGGAGATGTCGTATAGTTTGGAACATTGTCATATGGTCTCTAAAGCAGTTTTAAGGAACTTTTCTGGAGCCTTCTTATATTTTTTTGGTCATCTTGATGGCTAGCCTCTACTATGGGAGTAGACCTGCTGCTGCCCAGGCACTTGATCTCTTCTGTTTCTGCATGTCTCCAGGGCTAGCAGAGCAGATGGCTTGGCCTTGCTGTGCTGGCAAACAACCCATCAGTGCTCCAGGTCCAGCAGTTTTGTCAGAAGTTCCCTATTTAGTGAGTGCTTACTGTGTACCAGGCAGTTATGGTGGGCACCACGTGAGATGTTGAGGTTCTATCAGAGATGCCCAAGACAAAATTATCATCTTACCCCTAAGGCTTAACATAGTGCTCAATACATAAATAAATATAGATAAGGATAATAAAATGTGCATAGCCTCGAGAAATTACCATCTAGTGGGAGAGATAGGAAAACAGATATTACAGGACAGTAGGTATTAAAGGAGCCATACAAGCAAGGAAAGATTCTTTTACTTTGAGACGGGTACAGAAGCCTTCTGTACCTCAGCTCTTGTTCTTCCTTTTCATCCCTGCAGCCCCTCATAGGACTCTCCCTTACCACCCGACCATGTGTTTTTAAAAAGTTTTTATTTAAATATACTTGGCATACAATATTATATTAGTTTTAGGTATACAACATAGTGATTGAACATTTATGTACCTTACAGTGTGATCACCATACTAAGTCTAGTAACCATCTGTCACTATGCAAAGTTATCACAATATTATTGACTATATTCCCCTTCACTTTTTCACCGATCCCCGACCTTCTTCTCTTCTGGCACCCATCAGTTTGATCTCTGTTTCTATGAGTCTGTATTTGTTTTGTTTTGTTTGTTCACCTGTTGTTATTTTTTTCAAGATTCCACATATAAGTGAAGTTATGTGGTATTTGACTTTCTCTGTATGACTTATTTCTCTTAGCATAATATCCTCTAGATCCATCTGTGTTGTCACAAATGGCAAAAAAATCATTTTTTTTATTGCTGGGTAATATTTCATTGTTTCTGTATACCACATCTTCTTTATCCATTCATCTATTGATGGACACTTGGGTTGCTTCAGTATCTTACCTATTGTAAATAATGTCGCAGTGAACATGAGGGTGCATATATCTTTTCAAATTAGTGTTTTCATTTCCTTCAGATAAATACTGAGAAGTGGAATTGATGGGTCATATGTTAGTTCTATTTTTAGTTTTTTGAGGACTCTCCATACTTTTTTCCATGGTGACTACACCAATTTACTATCCCACCAACAGTGCATGAGGGTTCCCTTTTCTTCGCATCCTTTTCAGTACTTGTTATTTGCTGACTTTTTGATAATAGCCATTCTAACAGGTGTGAGGTGGTATCTTATTATGATTTTGATTTGAATTTCCCTGATGATTAGTATCTCTGATGTTGAGCATCATTTCATGTATCTCTTGGCCATCTATATTATGTTTTGGAGAAATATCTATCTGTTCATGTCCTCTGCCCATTTTTAAATCAAATTGTTTCCTTTTTTGTTATTGAGTTATATGAGTTCCTTACATGTTTTGGATATTAACCCCTTATCAGATATATAATTTGCAAATATATTCTCCTATTCAGTAGATTGTCTTTTCATTTTGTTGTTTTTACAGTTTTATGAATCTTACCTTGGTATCAAGATTGTTACTCTTTGAGACAAGATGCTCTGTTTTTTCTTACCGCCTCTTAGATATCTAACCTGGACCATATTACTTACCCTCTTTGGACCTCAGTTGCATTGTCTCTGAAATGAGACTAATGATAGGTATGTTAAAATCTGAAAGCAGGGGCCAATCCACATGGTGATCTCTGGAGATCCACCCAGTTCTCCCAATTCTGTGATTTCTGTGATTATTTTATTCTGTTTCTAATATCAGACTGGGCATCCAGGAAGCTTGGAGTTAAGTTTGTCACAGAGATTGCTGGGAGTATTTTATGATTCCTCAGAAGTCTAAAACTTTTCTCCATCACCCCTGTTAGGCCCAGAAGCCCTGACAGAAGCTGTTGGCTTCTCCTGGCGAGTCTCTTGGACTGAGTCAGCCTTTCTTGTTTGGCAGTAAAGATTTGACTGAGGTTTTAAGCTCAAGAGGATATTGTATTAAAATGTGTTTTCTAGTGTGGTTTCCCTATTTTGATTTTGGAGGGCATGGCTTAAACAATGTGATTGAAAACCCACCCTTAGGACTTTTACCTCTCCAGGCTTTGGCCCAGAAGTCTAAAGCTCCATGGAACACTCTGTTTATGTACAATGCCCATTTGAGCTCTAAACTTGTAAAATAATCAACTTTGGTAAGACTAGAGTGGGGAGGTTCCAAGGAATTTAGCAGGATATCATAGGAACTCTGAGCTACAGCTAAGTATACCACTAATCAGACAGTTAATAATAATAATAATAATAATAATTGCTATGATAAAAACAATTGTATACTGAGTGCTTATTTGTTAGGTATAATTATGTGTTTACCTTATTTAATCCTCAAAACAGCCAATGAGATAGATATTATTCTTATTTTATACATTTTATAGATTTTATAAATGAGAACTCTAAGGTCACATATCTAGTAATTGGTGGAAGTGGGACTCGACCTAATTAGAAATTTATGTTCTAATTCCAAAGCCTATGTTTTTAACCATTGCACTATGCCGCCTCTCCAGTGATCTGATATGTGCTTGTATTTCCATGGATCAGGGTGCCTCTTTGGGAGGAAGGAGATGTGCTTACAGGCTGTCTTTTCCTCAGCACCTGTAAGAGTTATTTATTTTTGGAATGCCTGCTGATTGCCAGGCACTGTTTAGATACCAGGGATACTAATTTTATTAATTATTATTATTGTCTTTTTCAATAAAAAAGATAGTATAGCATAGAGTTAAGAGCATTGAGCTAGATCCAGAATCCTGGCTTCATTTCAAACTAGCTTTGTGACCTTGGAAAGTTTTTCTCTTAAATCAAGTTAGATATTTAAAGATCTTAGAACACTGCCTGGTTTAGAGAAAGTGCTCAATAAATGATAGCTATTATTAATATTATTTCTAAATTGAGGACTGATAAATTTATCATGCTGTGGCAATACAGTGGTAAACAAGATATTCACAGTCTTGTCCTTACAGAGTTTACAATGTAGTGAGGAAGATACGCTTTTTAAACAAATGATTAGAAATGTGATGAGTATATGAAGAAGTCCAGAGTGCTGTGGATGCCTGTATAGGGGGACCTAATACTATCTGAGGGCTTTAGATTCTCTGAGTAAATGTCAAAGGTGGGACCGAAAGTGGAGTGGGAATAGTACAAACTCTGGGCCCTGACTGGCAGTGTTCAAATATTGTCTCTGCCACTTATTGGCTATGCCACTTTGGGCAAGTTACTTAATTGTCCTGTGCCTTTTATCTGAATAACAAGGGTAATAATAGTATCTATCTCACAAGGTAGTTATAAGGATTAATAAATAATATTTGTAAAGTGCTTAGGGCAGTGCCTGGCATATAATAAGTAATCTATGTATATGTTACATAAGACGAATAGATAAAATATATGCTTTTTAAAATATAAATCTTGGTATTCCTCTTTTTAAAACCTTTTATTAACTTGTCCTATCTTTATTAACTTGTCCACTTTCTTTAATATGGCATGTAAATAGGGTGATCATATTTTCCTAGGATAGTCCTTGTTTACAACTATTTTTCTGGCTCTCTTACACTCAGAAGTTACCCAGTTTAGACCATAAAATACGTGGTGACCCCTCATATGAAGCTTTCCATGATCTGACTTCTTTGTATTACTCCAGTTTCATCTTTTGACATTGTTCCACTAGCACCTTACCTAATTGTTTCTGTGAACTACTTGTCATTTCCCAAAGGTATGTCATTTCTTTTTTGCATTTACGAGCCTTTATATATACACTGTTCTCTCTGCCTGGAATGACCTCTCCCTTCCATCTGGGTCTTTTTTCCCCTACCACTGCTCTCCTAGCATATCTATTAATTCTTCAAGATATACCTCAGTTATCTTCTATATGAAGACTTGGCCTTGTATGCCTAGCTAGGTTGTTCATTTTCTCTTTTGTGAGTTAGTATAGCTCTTCATTATGATTCTTATCACTATTGTACTGCAATTGTTTACTTTTATGTCCTACTAGATTTTGAATTGCTAGAGGGCAAGGACCAAGTGCCCTTTATTTAATTTAAAAAAAAAAAGTGTGGCATTATGCACACATACAAATAAAATGAATGAAATGCTAGATGAATTTTTATATATGTCTATACCCATATAACTACCACCCAAATCAAGATTCAGACACAGTTTTGTATCTCTAGAATCTATCATAGAGGTTGACAAACATTTTCTGTAAAGGACCAGATAGTAAATCTTTTAGGCTTGATGGCCCATCTGGTTTTTGTTGATGGCAAATTGTGCAAAAAAAGCAGCCATAGACAGTATGTAAATGAACATGTATATCTGTATTTTAATGAAACTTTATTTGTAAAAACAGATGTTGGGCTGGATTTGTCCAGAGAGCCACGGTTTGCTGATCCCTTATCTAGCAGAATGCGCAAGGAGAAATTCAGTAAATGTCTGTTGAATTATAGATAAAGACTTTGATCTCAGAAATCCTTTTCCTGATTTTCCAGCAGTGTAGTAGCTTGAATCTCCAGAACAGAGGTGTGTTTTTGAGACGTACTTCTTAAAGCAGGGTGCCTTTTCACAAGTTGTTTGAGTTCATAAAGGAATAAAAATATCATCCCTTCCAGCACAATTTTGGTGGCCTGTGGTGTCTGGAAACTAAGGGATCCATGAAAGCAATAAAGTCACATATTTATATAAATCCCTTAAGGCTATGGACTGTCATTCATTTTGTCCTTAGTGCCTAGCTAGCATAAAGTCTCAGATAGGGATGCTTAGTAAATATTTGTTTTTGAATGCATAAATAAATTCAAGTTACTTTTAGTATTTCAACAAGCCTAATGGAAATTGTAAATTTACCTACAATAAAAATGTCTTTGCTTTTGGTTTCAATTATGCCATTTCTGTGTGGTAACAAGAATTTGCTCATGCTGATTGGTCCTTTGACTGGCAGTTGATGGCATCGTAGGATGTAAACCTATCTAGTGAGCGAATGACCTTGGACAGAAATACAGAGCCAAAATAAGCAACTGGTTACGATGCCCTGTGCTTGAATGTCTATATGTTTACTTTCACTTTCTTGCTCATTAGCTTCAAAACTAGGATGGTGAGATGTGTGATTTTGCAATATTATTACAAAGCTTTGATAATGCTATATGGTTGATTAAAATCTGGGTCACCATTTTTAAAGAAAAAGTGGTGATAATCACAGCTAAAAATATTGGATTATTTTTCAATTAAATGTGCTTTGTTTATAGACAGAATCACTCAAAACATCAGAGGCTGTGAAAAGAAAATAAAGTGTTGATAAAAAGGATAGGTCCCATATTACTGAGTCAGGAACAGGCAGTTAAACTCTGTCATTAACATTAAACTATTTCCTAATGGTTATCCTTCCTCACAAGGGCCTTTTACTTATTAATTTTTTGTCATTTGGGACTGGTAGTTTTAGAGATGTAGATCCTAGACTGAAGGTAAATTTTCAGTAATCTCTAGGGCATTTTCTCATTACCTACCCCCCACCCCCCATACGCTATATCTGGCTAAGCATACAGGGGTTGCCCACTGAGTGAATTTTAATGCCTGTTCCTCTCTTGTCTTTGTGAACATTTACGTGTGTTTGCTGATGATTGGAAGGGATTATCATGAAGTTTGGGGTGGGGTAGGGGCTGAGTAACTTTATCGTCAGGAATAAAAGGCTAATTGTTTCCTCAGTAGTTTCCTTAGTAGTCCTAATAATGATCATACACACTTTTAGAACAGAATATAAAGGATTATTTTATTTGAAGCTAGGTTCTCATACTTAGGTTTCTGTATTCCTTCCAGTGCAGCAGTGGTTTTCAAACTTTTTCCAGGTGTCCTAGGGCTTCCCGAGGGGCCTCAGTAATCACTGTGGGAGTGCTGAGTTATTGGGAAGAGCTCTAGACTTTTCTCACATGTCTCAGCCATAGCCCCTCCACACTTAAGCAAATTTTTTAACTTAAAAAAACCTTTTTTATTATGAAAACATTGAAACATATTTATAACTAAAAAGGGCAGTATAATGAACCCCTATGTTAATGTAAGAACATCTAAACCTGTAGAAAATTTTTATAATAATTTATTAGAGTTTATTTGAGCCAAACAGAGAGTACTCTTGGAATCAAGATCTCAACAAATTGAGAAAATGCTCTGGAGAATGTCAGTTTTGTAGTTTCTTTTATACATTTAGAATTAAGGATGGAACAGAAGGAAGATTACATGAATGTGAGAGAAAAGCAAGGCTGAGATTGGATTACAGGATTGTTAAGATTATGTGCCCTCTTGAGGGTAGTTTCCTCTTTAAGAGATTTACTTCTGGCATTTCAAAGGTATGTTAATCTAGATACACAAGAGCAATGGACAGGGCTGGTTTAAAAACCCTTCACTAAACAAGTTGTAAGCCTGGGATGTGACTACCTATCATGACCTACCCAGTTAGGAATTTATGATCAGATCACCCTGTGAGGGTCCTTTCTGTTGGATTTTTTACAGAGTACTTTTTTGTCTATCCCATTTGCCCATTACCCGCCCTCCACTCCCATCTACAATTATGTACTCATGGCCAATCTTATCAATCTTCTTTCATTTTTATTCCACCCCCCCAGATTATTTTAAAGCAAATTTTAGACATTTAATTCATAAACATTTTAGTATATATTTCTAAAACAACCGTATTTGAAAGCATAACCAAAATATCACTATCATGCATAAAAATACAACAATAATCTCTTAATATCACCAATTAGCCAGTGTTTAAATTTCATATAATAACAAAAAAATTTAAGTTGATTTGTTCACATCCATATCCAAAGAAAATATATACATTGGTTGATCCAATCACGAGTCTCTTCTAATTCATAGCTTATCTCCTTTTTTTTCTTTTCCTTGCAATTGTATATTGAAGCAACTGGGTCATTTGTCCTGAAGAGTTTCCCAATTTGTAGATTTTGCTAGTTATCTCTCTATGGTGGCATTTAACATATTCCTATAACATCTATCTCTATTTTCTACAAATTGATACTTGGATCTAGAATCTTGATCCGATTGATGTTTAATTATTTTCATTGTTATTGTTTTTTCTTTTTTGAGAAGATGTCCAACCATATCAGATTTTCTCTCTTTTTATATTGTTAAGATTGATGGGTGGGTTCAGATGTCAGCCTCATCTATTCATTAAAATATTTTCCATCAGCTTTTTGTCTAATGATTTTAGGAGCCATTGATGTTTACTACCTAGATCCATTTATTATTGGAGACCTAAGTAGATATTGAGACTCATAATTAGATTTAATTTGAACTTAATTTGAAAAAGAGGGTTACATTGTTCAAAAATAAAGTTTGAAAACTATTGGATTGTAGCTGTTCTCTGAGAGCACCAATTATGACAGGAACCAGGAACTGTGACGAGGGGACAGTGACTGTAATTGTGAGACCTTTTAAGCCTTCTTTACTTCCTCATTTGTGTTGCTTTTAGCTTACTTTTTCTTTCCCAACCCTACAGTTAAGCCCTTACAACACAAAGGGCCCATATATTTTAACGTTTGAAGGTTCCAAATAGACAGACTTTCTTATCCTAGAGCCAGGCTTGGGGGAGGGAGCCCTATGGGGCAGAGTAAGAGTTCTGCTTTAAGAAGCAGAGGAAGTGGTTAAGTCTCTGGGGCCTATGCAGCATGAAGAGCCTGAAAAGTTGCCTTGGGAGCATCTAAGATACTCCCAACTGAGAATGAGAGGACCATTCCTTTAACCTTACCCCTTGTTCTATAGCATAAGGAGATTCTCTAGTCTGTCCAAAGGATCTGGTTGGTCAGGCTTCAGTTATGTCACATTTGACGCGTTCAAGGCCCAGAGTTCTGGTAGCTGTGTTTAGTTCTGACTCTTAGGAATCCTAAGCTGACAACCTCAGGACAGCTCGAAGGCTCGTGTTTTGGCCCTGTTCTAAGGAAGGCCAAAGGTAGGAACCTCTTAGCAATAGCTTCGGCTGATCTTTGGCCGGCAATACCTTATGTCACTCGGGCCAAGAAAAGAGCTGCTGTGGGGCACTTGGTGTTCTCTAGCCTTTGTGGAGGTCACAGGCAGACAGGGCAGGGGAGCAAGGCCTTAATTAGCTAGGGACTGCTGGAGCAAAGCCACTTGGCAGTATCTTACTTCAGCTCCTCAGTGGGACTGGCTCCTTCTCCTAGTGACAGTGCAAATACTCCCTTCTTTTATAGCTTTAAGTCTCTGAGAGATCATTCTTCTTCTGTGAGCTTCAGGACACTTGTATGCAGTGTGGTTCAAGGCTGATTTTAAAAGCCAGATAGGTGGAATGACAAAAATTCCTTTCATCTGTGCAGTGCTTTTTAACCACTCAACCACATTATTTCATTTGTTCTGAACCAATGGTTCTGTGAGTTGTAGAT
The DNA here is from genome assembly GCF_000325575.1 of Pteropus alecto. Taxonomy (NCBI): domain Eukaryota; kingdom Metazoa; phylum Chordata; class Mammalia; order Chiroptera; family Pteropodidae; genus Pteropus; species Pteropus alecto. The sequence goes on from NW_006441394.1 coordinate 972,686, forward strand.
GAGGAAATTGAAGCCCAGAAAGGAGATGTATTTAACTAAGATTATAGCTAATTAGACTCTGGATTCCTAGACCAGTGCTTTTTCTACCAATATATGTAGGACGAGGGGGAGGAGGAGGATGGTAAATAAAATTGAATAACTTTTATGGGCCAGGCACTTTATAAGGTACTTAGCTTAGTTTTCTCACAGCATTATATGGTAAAACATTTTACCACTGAGCCTCAGTGACTTAGCTAAGATCATATAGCTAAATGGCTGTGCCTGGATTCAGATCTAGGCCTGTTAGACTTTAAAGCCTGTGTCTTTTTATCATTATACTATGTTCTTTGATAGTTGTTTATTCTAAAAAAATGTTTATAGAGCTGCAGATGCAATGCTAGTTGTAAGGGATACAGAGAAATATAAGATCTAATAATCTCTGCCCTTATGAAACTCATAATTTGGTGATGCTTACTCCTATGATAGAGGGAATGTGGACATAGGGATAGAGAGAAAGAGATAGGGGCAATGAAAGCTCAAGTAGGTCCCCAAATCATTGGTATAGGGGAAGTTGTTAGGGGAGACTCCCCAGAGAAGTTGTTACCTGGGCTAGTCTAGTGATGGAGAACATGGGCCCTGAGGTCATGTTCTGCCTAAGTCCCGTCAATGGCTAGTAATACTTTGGGCAAGTTACTTAACCTCTCTGAGCCTACTTCTTTATTTATAACATGGAAATAATCATACTATCTATTTCATTTGGGCTGTTAAGATTAAGATGAGATAATCCATAGCGAACATTTAGCAGATTGCCTGCCACACAATAAGCTCTCATTACTATTAACAGATGAATCCAGGTTCTCTTAGGACCTCTTATCATCAATAAAGTGGGAATTTATTTAAGTGATTTCAAAAATTCGTTGCAGGCCTAAGATTCTGTGAATGTAAAAACTGCCAAGTTAATTGTTTCCAAAAGGGCAGCTGCCGAGTAACTTTGTATCTGGTGGCAACCTAAACTGGCCTGTGCTCTCTAAAGCCATCTCATTTCCAGTCAGCCCCTGGAAATGCTATATCTGAAAAAGACCCCTCTGCTGCGTCTTCACTGGATAGGCTGAGAGCTGGCACCTGTAGATACTGGCCTATTTCCCCAGAGCTCATGTTCTGCATCACTAGACTAGCTGAGGTACCAACTTCTCTGGGAAGCCTGCCTGAACAACTTTCCCAAAAAAAAGATTAGGGGGCCTAATCTCTCTCTATCCCTATGTCCCATTCCTTATACTTCTTATAGGGAAGTATAAGATTTAGTAATCTCTGCCCTCATGAAATTATGAGTTCATGAGGGCAGAGATTACTAAATCTTACACTTCCTTATATCCTTTATACCTAGCATTGCATCTGCAGCTCTATAAACATTTTTTAGAATAAACAACTGTCAAAGAATATAGAATGATGATAGAAAGACACAAGCTTTAAAGTCAAACAGGCTTAGATCTCAGTCTAGACTAACCTACCACCAAACTTTTTGTGATAGAGAAGGTAATGTAATTTTAGTAGTCCAAGTAGTTTAAGCATCTTCTCCTACTTTAGAGTTCAGTCCATTTTAGGTAACTGGAATAATAGTACCTTTATACATTTGTACACTGTACTCTTTAAAGATAAGTTCTTTAGAACACCACTATCATATGAAAAGACAGTAGGTACTATTCTATGAAAGACCTTTGGGATCAACTTTGTAAAAGCTGGGGGCCTTTAGTATGATAAGGAAGGATGTATTTTTTTGATCGTGAAAGCTTTTTTCCCCCCGAAAGAACACCTACTGACATTTTATAAGACATTAGTCTTCCATGGAACACAATTAGGTAAATGAGCACAAAGTGGCTTCCTGCTTTTCTGTTAGTAGGGCTTGGAGAAGTATTACGACAAGCTGTCCTTTGGCTGGCAGGGTGCCTCCAGGGCCCCTTTTCTCCACAGACAGGTTGTTGTTGCAGGGATCTGGAGGTCTCGGTTAACCCACCAGCCCCTGGTTATGGCCCAGACTCAGTGGTAGAAGAGTTAGCTACTCAAGCCCCTACAGTTGGCCCTAGTCTTCTGCTTCTGGAGAAGGATGTAAGTGCTCTGTTTTGAGGGAATGACACGCAGTTCAGAGAACTCTCTGTCTAAGTGCTCTTGTTAATTGCAACTGGGCTAGAAGTGGGTTGGTGGGACAGAGGTGGTGGTGGTGGAGATTGCATTCAATATTTTAGTCTTATGGAGTTCTGAGTTTCAGTCCTCACTCTGCTTTGAATCAGGTATGTCTACCTTTCCAGTTCTGTTTTTCTCATTTAAAGGTGAAGAAGTTGGGATAGATTGATTGCACTCAATAAACATTTACTATGATCCAGTCACTGTTCTAGGGTAATGGGGATGTAGTGATGGAAAACCAGACACTACTTCATGGAACGTAATCTAGTAGAGATGATTTAGATCATATGAGTGCGGAAGTGTATATTATAGATTAAGACTTTAGTAATTAAGGGAAGGCAGACATTTGTATGAGTCACTGTAATCTGGCAGGCTTTCTGGAGATCGTGTGACTTAATTAGTACCTAAAACTCTGTTTAAGGTTTATATATTGCAGAAACTCAGGGGGGCATTTGGATTGTGAAAATGACCTGAGTACAGGTAGGAGTGAGCATAGGGAATAGGATGGTCCTATGGGCACTCTGCCAAGGGGGTTATTTCTGGGACAGCTGATGGTAGCATTGCCAGGAAGAATTTACAACTAAGAACAGAGGGAGGGGCTGAGCAGGTGGGGATTGGTATTGTGAGTAGAGGGAAAGAATCATAAATAATACAGTTAGAAGTGAAAAGGATAGGGAGCTGGTGAGTTGTAGAATATGAAATGGGTCAGAATAACAGTTTGTGTTTTAGGCTGTGAATGACAAAGACTTGAAATCTGAATGTGTTTATATATGATTTACTAAATTTTTAACCATGTGCTAGGCACTCTTCTTAGCATTTTTAATGTTAACCTTCTTTAAATCTCTTAAGAAATTATTTAATTCTTATTGTTAGTGTGTATAATCCTTATACCAACCATAAAAGGGTAGGAACTATTATTTTCCTGTTTTATGGGTGAGAAATCTGAGCTCAGAGAACTTAAATAACTTGCTCAAACTCACATAGTTAATAAATGATGGAGTTGGGATTCAGGCATGGCTGATAGATTTTCAGAGTCCTTTCTCTTAATCACAATGCTATACAGTTTTAGGCAGTGGGAAGCCTTCACAGATTTCTGGCTAGTGAAGCAACTTGTTGCAAGTAGTGTGGTGCAGGGCAGTTTCCCAAGGGGCAGGGATTGAAGGCAACAAGACTAGCCATAGATTGTTGTAGTAATCATACCAGTTACTTTTGAAGATGTATAAAGGTCTTGAAGTTATTTCACAAATTACTTCCTGAGATGGACCTGGCAGTTGGCAGTCCTACCTGTAATCTCAGCCCATTTTAGAAATCATTTTTCACAGAATTTTAATCTACAGGAAGCTCTCCTAGTCCTATTGAACAGGCTGTTCTAGGTGGAAGAGCCCCAGGAGTCAGGTCAGAAATACCTCCTCTGGGATCAGAGTCCAGGCAGAATCTGGAAGCATTTGTAAGAGGGGAAGTTGAACCTGTTACGACTTCCTGTTGTCATTAGAGTTTGTGCTCCTGATATGGGGATAGGGGAGTATCCCTTGTCACAACTGGTAGTCTAGTTGCTCATCATGAGAAACTGGGCAAATGGCAGGGGTACAGAGATGTGACAGACATACTCTCTGTCCTTGAGCAATTCACAGATTACTGAGAAGATAAGCACACAAGCAAATGCACTCAGTATAGTGCCACAAGTGCTACAATAGAGGAACCTAGAAAATGTACTAGGAGAGAAAGGAAGGAGGGTCTAAATGCTTAGTGAGAGAGAGTCAGGGAAGGTTTCAAAGATTTTTAAGCTGCACTTTTAAGGATGGCCAGAGGTGTGCTAAGCAGAGAAGACCCTGGAATACATTCTAGGTAGTGTGAGTGTGGCACTGCGTGGCATATTTAGGGAATGGTGAATCGTGCCTTGTGCTGGACTGTTGTGCTGCTTGGAGGCGTCCTGAAGAGCTTAAATCCTATTGGCGTTGAGCTTTGTTGTAGATATTTGCCATGACGTGACATGATCAGAGTGGTGTTTTAGAAGGATCTCCCTGCTGCTGTCTGTGCTTAGGAGGCTTAGAATAGATAGATTAAAACCTGAGGCAGGGAAGCCAGTTAGTAGACTGTTGCAGTAGCAGATGATGAAGTTGAAACAAGGACAGTGGTCATGGGGGTTGACTTAAATTGTGTGACTGAAGGGTGAGGGAGGAAGTGTTAGGTGACTGGGTATTATTGTGACTCTTAACAGATGGAATACAGGCTGGAGAGCTGGTTTGGGAAAGTTAATGTAGGTTTTGAGATGCCTATGGATGACATGCAGGAGAAAGTACCTGGTACTTGGGAGAGAAGATGTGAGTTTTGGAGCTCCTCAGAGAGGTAGGAACATAGATGTGGGAATGATGACTTCTAAGTGAGAGTGGAAACAGAAATAAATGAAATTACCTGAGTAAAATTCATAAAATGGGGAAAGGGAGGAATTGAGTTTGAGGGTAGAACCCAGAGAAACTCTGGTATGTGTAGATAATAAAGTTAGGACAAGATCTGGGGAAGAACAATCAGAGAGGTAGGAGAAGGTACTGTCTGGGACACCAGGAATAAGAAGTTTCTGAAAGAAGGTATAAGTGTCTGTTGCAGTAGAGAATAAGCAGGGTGAGCCCTGAAATGAGGCTACTGAGTCATTGGTGACCTAGTGATGGAAGTTTCAGTGGAGGGGTGGGGACGGAAGCTAGTCTGCTGTGGCTTAGGGAGTGAGTATGAGGTGAGGACGTAGATTCAGTAAGTATAGACTTCTGAAAAATATAGTGGTAAGGAAAGAAAAGGGGTGATATTTTGAAGAAGAACCAGGGGAGGCAGGTTCAAAGATTTTGTGTTTTCAAAGTTGAGGGAGGGGCATGGGGAGCTGGTATAGGCTGAGGGAGGAGAGAGAGAAATATAGTCAGTGAAGGTGTCATGTCTCTCTGAATACTCCATATTATTGTGAAAGCCCTAACTTGTGGTGCTGTGCTGAAGCCTGCAGTCACTGGAAAGATTGTGGGGCAGACAAGAGAGACCTTAACCTTAGTAATAATTAGTGACAGTACCATATATTGAGTAACCTCTGTATGCCAGAGGTTTTTCTAGGTACAGCTAAATACATTAGACACCATTCTAATGCTCATCACAACTCCTAGAAGTACGTATTGTCACCATTTTCCAGATGCAGAAACAGATGAGTTAAGAAGCATGGCTAGTTAGTTAGTGGTGGAGCCCGAGTTTTAGCTCAGGTCTATGAAGCTACAAGATGTGCTCTTTCTACTCCACAATGCTGTGTTTTCCATTCGGTGCTCAATTTTGAGACTCTGAAGAGGTCCTTGGATGGGGATAGAAATGGATGGCCCAGAGGGACAAGAGTGGAGTTCTGAAACTGGTCCTAGCCTGGAGAGAACATGACTTAATCTCTGGAATTAAGGAGAAAGTTCTTGGTCTGGCCTTGCTTTGCCTTATCTTTGTTTAGCCAGTGGCTTTGGTGACTGCAGGCTTTCATTTTATTTTTCTTCATCTTTCTGTAACTTCCTACTAGGGCCTCTGAGGTCCCAGCTGCTACCTGTCACTGACTATTTACAGAGAAAAAAGTATCAGCTTCTTAGCCCAAAGGGACTTATCCTTTCTGACAAGCTACCTTTGAGGAATTGCTAAGCACTCTCTTTGGCACAGGACACAAGTTAGGCTTCTTTCTGATAAGTAGTTTTATTTGAATTGAATAATTTTGGATCAGTAGCAGGAGCAAAACACTGAAAATTAGAAGACATTATTTCCAGTCTAAGTGATCCAACTAGGTTACCTGGGGCAAGTCACTTTCCCTTTGCATGTTTATTTGACATAGGTAGGGACTTCGTTTTACTTATCTCTGTATCCCATATACCTGGTACATGGCCTGACTGAATAGATGTCCTGAATAAATTTATTATGGAGTAAGTTAATCTGCTCATCTGTTAAATGAGGGAATTGGACCTTTTGATTTCTAAAAGTCATTCCAATTTTGAAAATGTATTATTCTATGAGGATTTATATGCCTTAGTTATAAAATAATAACTGCTGTCATTTATTTAGCAGGCACTGTATGAAGCTCTTTGCATATTTATTTAGATGATTTTTTAAATTTAAAATTAGAAAAGAAATTTTTTAATTAAAATTTTTATCTGGGTCCTTTAGAAATATTATGGTCTCTTGTGCAATAAGTTCCACGAGGACAGTACCCTGTGCCTGTTTACTGTTGTGGCACTAGTGCTAAACATAGTCCTGGGTGAGTAATGGATGATCAATAAGTATTTGTTGAACAAACGAATGAATGGATGTCTTATCATTACAACAATACTATAGCATATGTATTATTAGCCCCATCTTACACATAAGAAAATTCAGGTTCAAAGGTCATAGAACTAGTAAGTGGCTAAGACTGAGGATTCAAACCCAGTCCTGTGTAATTCTGAAATCAGTGCCTTTACCACTTAACATGGTATTCATAATGCCTCCATTTATCTGATGTTTTAATTGAATATTTGAAAGGAGGGAAGGGAGTTGAAGGATTGGGGATAGGGTTCGAGGTTGGGCACTGAAGTTTAAGTATACATGATAAGAGTTGGCAAGTATCTCTTGTACCGTAAGAAAACAAAGGGGTCATAATAGCAGTTGCTATTCACTGGGTACTTCATTTATTGAGTAATAAATAAATAACATTTAAAAGCCACTTTCATAGTTTGGTACTTTTAGGCTGATACTTTTTTCTCTGTAAATAGTCAGTTATCAGGTGTTTGTTGACAACTCTCAAATTTATGTTTCCAGCACACACTTCTCTGAACTTTAGACTCGTATATACAAGCTCTCAACTAACATTTTGGATGTCTAGTTGACATTTTAAATTTAACAAGTTCACACTTATATTCAATCTGTCAGCAAATCCTATTGTTTCTACCTTTAAAATATAGCCAAAATTCAGATGCTTTTCATAGCCTCTGCTACCACCTTGATCTGAGCTGTCATAGTCTCAGATCATAGCTTCTTAATTAGTTTCCCTGCTTTTGCCTTTACCTGCCTACAGTTTGCTGTAAACAGAGCAGACAGAGTAAGACTTTTAACACTTAAATCCAGTCGTATAGCTCTTCTATTCACAATCATTTAGGGGCTTCCCATATCTCTCAAAGAAAAATCCAAGATCCTTAGAGTGGCTTGGCTCCCAGTTACCTGGTTTACCCTCATCTCCTCTCCACCTGCTCACCCTGCCGCATTGCTTCCTTACTGTTCTGTGAATTAGACAGATGTGGTCTTGCCTCAAGACTTTTGCATTTATTCTTCCTTCTTTCTCCTAACTTTCTGCATGGCTCATTATCTCATTTCCTTCAGATCTTCTTGTCAAATGTCATCATCTCAGTGGTCTCCTTCAATCATTCTATTTTAAAATGGCAACTTCATCCCCCATAGGACACCTCAACCTGTATTTTCTTCCTTCCTTCCTTCCTTCCTTCC
>NW_006441395.1:0-908 GCF_000325575.1 Pteropus alecto
AAAGGCCATATATGACAAACCCTCAGTCAACATTACACTTTATGGTAAAAAACTAAAAACCTTCCCTCTAAGATCAGGAACAAGGCAAGGCTGTCCACTATTGCCACTCTTATTTGATATAACATTGGAGGTCCTAGTGAGTGCAATCAGGCAAGAGAAAGATATAAAATGTATCCAAATAGGGAATGAAGAATTCAAACCATCACTATTTGTGGATGGCATGATTCTCTATATAGCAAACCCTAAAGACTCCACAAGAATACTGCTAGAAATAATAAGCAAATACAGTAAAGAGTCTGGATACAAAATCAATGTTCAAAAATCCACAGAGTTCCTACATACTAATAATGAAGTGTCAGAAAAAGAAGTGGAAAAATAATTCCTTTTGCAACTGCAACAAAAAGAATACAATACCTAGGAATAAATCTAACGATACATGTGATGGAGCTACATAATGAAAACTTTAAGACCCTATATATATAATGAAAACAAAAAGACATTCTTAAAAGAAATCGAAGAAGATACAAAGACATAGAAAGACATTCCGTGTTCTTAGATTGGAAGAATCAACATAATTAAAATGACCATATTACCTACCATAGTTAAAATGACCATATTATACAAATTTAATGCAATCTCCATCAAAATACCATCAGGCTTTTTTTAAAGAAATAGAACAAAAAATCATCAGATTTGTATGGAAGCACAAAAGATCCCGAATTGCCAAAGCCATCCAGAGAAAAATGAACAAGGCTGGAGGCATCACTCTGCCCCAATTCAAATTATCCTACAAAGCAACAATAATCAAAACAGCATGATATTGGCAGCAAAACAGACACATTGACCAGTAAAACAGAATAGAGAGTCCAAAGAAAAACTCATATTTATATGGGCAAATAATTTTCGAC
>NW_006441396.1:0-545 GCF_000325575.1 Pteropus alecto
TCTTCTCGTCTGATTATGCCTAATGTACTGTGTGTATCACTATAGAGGAAATCTGCGACCGTTAGTACCATCCATTGTCAACGGCCCTGAAACCCTTTGGAATGCCTGCGTTCTCTCCGAAGAAGAACGATGTCTGGTCTTTGGTTGGACCGATCCAGGCTGTACGTCTGAATCAACACCGGGAATGTGAAGAATATTCCTGTGCTGTTGCCCTGTAATCCATGGTCTTCACACTGGATTTCAGCATGCTCTTGTCTCCGGGGATCTAGACGCCGGTTCAGCTGAAGCCGTTCTATCATGAATGCAGATCTGTTGACCATGAGAGTTGTTTTCGGTACCAGAGAAGGGTATGGAAACTCTCTTCCGAGAGCCAGGCGGTTTGATCTTCCACTCTGTACAGATTGTTTCAGCGTGGAATAAAACTGGCCTGGCTCGGCGTTCATTTGCAATGAGGTTACTTGCAGCGAACCGGGAACATTGCTCCTTTGTCGAGAAGCAATGAGATCACAAAACCTCGCGTGGATTATGATTAGGAACCGTGCTGG
>NW_006441397.1:0-939 GCF_000325575.1 Pteropus alecto
ATGACAGAGAATTCAGGATGGTATTTCTGAAAAAAGTGAGATTCAAAACAATTCAAATCAACAATTTCAGGAATTGAAAAAACAACTAGATGAGCAGAGCAAGGTGATTGAAACCCTCAAAAGGAACCAAATAGAACTTCTGAGATGAAGAACACACTGAAAGAGTTAAAAAATGAAATAGCAAGGTTGGGAAATAGAGTTGACCAAATGGAGGAAAGGATCAGTGATATTGAAGACAGAAATCTAGAAATAAATCAGAAGGAAGAAGAGAGAAACTGAAGAATGAAAAATAATGAAAGAGAAATTAAAAAACTAGCTGATACCATCATGAGAGGAAACATAAGAATAATGGGCATTACTGAAGGGACTAGAAAGTATTTTCAGACAAATAGTGGATGAGAATTTCCCGAATATAAGGAATGAGCTGTAGCTTGGAATTCAAGAAGTTGACAAAACACTCAATTATCTCAACCAAAAAAGGCCTCACCAAGACACATTGTATTAAAGTTATCAAAAATGACAAAGACAGAATTCTCAGGGCAGCCAGGGAAAAGAAGACAGTAACATATAAAAGAAAATCCGTTAGATTATCATCGGACTTCTCAATGCAACCTTACTAGCCAGAAAGGAATGGAATCAAATACTTAAACTATTAAGTAAAAGGAACTACCGGCCTAGAATAATGTATCCAGCTAAGCTCTCCTTTAGATATGAAGGTGAAATTAAGACTTTTCCAGATATACAAAAATTGAGGGAATTCTCCAGTACGAAACCTCTCTACAGGAAATACTGAAAGGGTTCAGCTCATCTAAAACAAAATAATTAGGCGTAAAGTGAATATCAGGCAAATAGAGCAAAGGAGTGCAACCCTTACTAAGAACAGGTCATATTAAGCTCAAATAAAAAGAAGAGAATTGCTACAGCAAGATAGTAATGAAC
>NW_006441398.1:0-13674 GCF_000325575.1 Pteropus alecto
TGTTCTATTTAAGTCTCAGCCTGTTGGTAGTGAAGAATGCCTGGGGCACATGCCTGGATCCATGGCATACATCAGAGCACATGTCCTGACCCAGGGCATACATCAGGGCACACGTCTGGACCCACACTACTTGCTGCAGCCCTTATAGACATTTCCCTGACCTGAGCCTGTGCTGAGGATGAACCAGCCTTTTGGTTCTCATGATTACAAGACACACCTCAGCAACAACCATCAGAGCACTTTGAAAAACTGGCTTGTTACACACCGTTCCTGGAAGACACTTGGCACACCTATGCAGGGAGATGTGGGAAGAAGGAGAGAGGGAGGCGAAGAAAGAGAGAGAGAGCCCAGTGACTCTGCCTTTATTGGAGTCTATGAGCTCGGCGGCTAGGGTTTCACAGGTTCACTTTTTCTTGGAGAATTTTAAAACCCAGTAGTAAAATTAGGGCATGGAAAGGGAAAAGCAGGGTCACTCATGAGGCCAGTTATCTAGGCTACTGAGGGCTTTCTATAAAGGGGACTTCATTGGTGGGGGCAACCTGCGTGCTTATCTAATAGTTTGTCATACAGCTGGCAATGTTTACTTGACATGGTTGTCTTTCAAATGGATGCCTTGAAATCAAAAGCTTAATTTCAATCATGTACATTACAATCAAAAAGCTTAATATCACCCATTTACACTATAAACATGCAACCAAAGTGTCCTACAACAGATGATTGGCTAAAGCTGTGGTATATATATACAATGGAATACTACTCAGGCATAAGAAGAAATGAAATACTGCCATTTGTGACAACATGGATGGACCTCGAGATAATCATGCTAAGCAGACAGAAAAAGTTAAAAGTCACATGATATCACTTATATGTGAGATGTAAACCTAAAAGCAACAAACAAATAGGACAAACAGAGATCATGGATATGGCTAATAGACTAGTGGTTACCAGAGGGGAGAGGGAGATGGGGTAAAAGGGGTTAAATATGTGGTGACAGAAAGAAATCTAACTATGAGAGGTGAACGCACAATACAATATATATATGCCTTACAGTTGAATTGTAGAGCTGAAACTTATTGGATTTCATTAATCAATGTCACCATAATAAAAATAAATTTTAAAAAAAAAACAGATTTACAGCAATGACTACAGTCTGAGAATAAAGAAAACCCATGGTGAGATAACACTTTACATCCATTAGGATGGCTACTATCAAAAAAACAGACAAGAGGAAGCATTGTGAGAATTTCGAGAAATTGGAACCCTTTGTGCACTATTGATGGAAATGTAAAATGGTACAGTCACTATGGAAAATAGTATGGTAGTTCCTCAAATAATGAAAAAGAGTTACCATATAATCCAGTAGTTCCACTTCTGGGAATATACTCCAAATCATTCAAAACATTTTTAAGGAGATATTTATACACCCATGTTTATAGAAGCATTATTCATAATAGGTAAATGTGGAAACAACCTAAGTGTCCATCATTGGTGAATGGGTAAGCAAAATGTGGTATATTCATAAAATGTAGTATTAATCAGCCTCAAAAATGAAGGAAATTCTTCAATATACTATACCACAGATGAACCTTAAAGACATTATGCTAAGTCAAATAATAATACTGTATTATTCCATTTAGAATAATAGAAATTACGAAGACAAAAAGTGGAATGGTAGTTGCCAGGGCCTGGAGCTTGGGGGGATGGGGCATTGTTTAATGAGTGTAGAATTTCGGTTTTACATGATGAAAAACTTCTGGGGATGGATGGTGATAATGGTTGTACAATATTATGAATGTGTTTAATACCATTGAACTGTGCATTTAAAAATGATCAAAATGGTAAGTTTTTGTTACATGTACTTTACCACAATTTTTTAAAAATTGTAATAAATAAATAAATAAATAAATAAATAAATAAATAAATAAATAAATAAAAAAAATAAAATGAGTTAGGTGAGGCCTCCTCTTATTGTTTGGAAGAATTTGAGGGCAATAGATATTAAATCTTTGAACGTTTAGTAGAATTTACAGGTGAAGCCATATGGTCCTGGACTTTTACTTTTTGGTAGGTTTCTGATGATTGTTTCAATTTCCATACTGCCGATGGGCCTATTTAGATTTTCCAGATCTTCTTGATTCAGTCTAAAAAGGTTGTATCTTTCTAAGTACTTGTCTCTTTCTTCTAAGTATTAAATTTGGTGTTTTATACTTCTTTATAGTATTCTTGTATGATCCTTTGTATTTCTGTGATGTCTATCGTAATTTCTCCTCTTTCATTCCTTATTTTGTTGGTGACTTTTCTCTTTTTCCTTTAGTGGGTCTAGCCAGGGGTTTGTCAATTTTATTAACAACCTGCTTTTGTTGTTGTTTATTTTGTTGTTTAGATTCCACACGTATGTGAAATCATGTGATATTTGTCTTTCTCTACCCGACCCATTTCATTCAGCGCAATACTCTCTAGGTCCATCAAGGCAACATCTTTTTCCATCCCCTTCCTTTTAGTGTGTGTGTCTTTTTTTACATATATAAATTTACTTATTTATTTTAATTAGTTTCAAGTATACAGTACATTGGTTAAACATTTATATAGTTTGCATGTCTTATAATGTGAAGTGAGTCTCTTGTAGGCAGCATATGTAGGGGTCTTGTTTTCTTATCCATTCAGCACTCCATCTCTTGGTTGGAACATTTAATTCTTTTCCATTTGAAGTACTTGTTGATAGGAATGTAGTTGTTACTATTCTGTATTCCTGTTTTTGATACATGTTTTTTTCATAAAGGAGTCCCTTCATCATTTCCTGTAATACTAGCTTGGTGTGGATAAATTCCTTTAGCTTAACAAGCCAATTAAAAAATGGGCAGAAGACCTGAATAGGCATTTCTCCAGAAAGGACATACAGATGGCCAATAGACATATGAAAAAGATGCTCAACATCACTAAAAATCAGAGAAATGCAAATTAAAACCACAATGACATATCACTTCACATTTGTCAATATGGCTACTATCAATAAACTGAAAAACAAGTGTTGATGAAGATGCGTAGAAAAGTAAACCCTTGTGCACTGCTGGTGGGATTGCAAATTGGTACTGCAGCTATAGAAAATAGTTTGGATTTCCTGAAAGAGTTAAAAATAGAACTACCATATGATCCAACAATTGCACTTTTGAGCAATTATTAGAAGAAAACCAAAACACTAATTTGAAAAGATATATGCACTCCTGTGTTCACTGCAGTGTTATTTACGGTAGCCAAGATATGGAAGCAACCTATGTGCCCATCAATAGACAATTGGAGAAAAAGGTTGTGGTGTATATATACAATGGAACATTACCCAGCCATAAAAAATGAAATCTTACCATTTGCAATGGCATGGATGGATGCTACATGAAATAAGTCAGACAGAGAAGGACAAGTACCATATAATTTTACTAATATGTAGAATCTAAAGAAGAAACTAAATGAACAAAACAGAAACAGATTTATAGATATAGGGAACAAACTGGTGATTGCCAGGTGGGAGGTAATATGGGGAACTGGTTGAAAAAGGTGAAAGGATTAAGAAGTAAAAATTGGTAGTTACAAAATAGTTACAGGGATGTGAGTACAATATGGGGAATGTAGACAATAATATTACAATTACATATGGTGCCAGATGAATGCTGAACTGCTCAGGGGATCACTCCGTGAATTTTATAGGTGTCTGGCCATTGCACTGTACACCTGAAACTAATATAGAATTCTGTTTAATGTCAACTCTAATCGAAGAATAAAAATGAAAGTAAACAAAAACAAAAATTAAAAATGTAAAAAAAATAAAAATGGGGAGGAACCACTCTCTAAGTTGTAATTTCTTATATAGAGATAGATGGATTTGAATACATCTAAGGAAGGAAAGGTGATCTTTAGTCAAATGTAAATAAGAATGCCTTACACATGAGAGTTGAAGATGGTGCAAGTTTTAGAAATAGATCTAATCATATAGGCCAAAGGGAACAATACAGGATAACAGATGTAAAAACAAGTTAGAAATATATATGAAGGTTGACTTATTAGCACTAAGTATACAGAATAACATTCTTGATATTTGTTCTCATATTTGAAGACAGCATTCATGGTTACTCTGTGACTTCAGTTTATTTCAAACAGCTGTATTTAAAAACTTTCATTGGGGATCATTTCCCTGTAACCAGGCAAGGTTGAAAGAACATGAGTGTATATAGGAAAACTGGTGACACTGATTCGCATGACTGAACAGAAATGTAAAATGGAGTCATTCTTTGATCACGAAAGGTGAATAGAATCCTGAGATTTGAAGATACATAATGGATGATACTGATAATGATCATTCACCATCCCTCTTGTGGTTATGACAAAATTTAGAAAGGGGGATATATTTTCTTTACACAATTAAAGGAGTCATATTCTATAGGCAGCACTGAAGGTTTTCAAGCTGCCTATAACTTTGAAACACAAAGATAATTCAACAAAAGATAGAAAAATGCCAATCAATTCTTCACCCATGTATATAAATCCCTTACACATCGGCACCAATCCTCCATATTCCAATGAATAGATGTACGGCATGAAGAATATTTTTCACAATAATACAATATGTGATTTAAATTTTTGTTTCATCATATTGAAGGTCATTTGTGATTTTAAAGTCATATTAGATCAACCTATTTTTTAAATTTACATTTCAGTGAAGAATCCTTCTAATAATATGCATTTAATAATCATTTTGTGAGTGACTAAAGTAGGGTTTGTGGACACTGAGCTGAAAGAGAACAGGATTCTAATGAGGAGAATAAAACTTAGTGACCGGGTATTAAAACACACTAGTATGTTACAGTCTGCGTTATCAGGAAGAGTAGTTAAGATAGTGATTTACAAAGCAATGTCAGACATAAAAGTGAAAAACAGTGCTCTCAGATTTTCCACTCTTACAATGCAATATAGAGATGATGTATTCTTGAATTGAACACTTGAAACATATATAATTTTATTAACCAGTGTCACCCAAATAAATTTAATAAAAATTATATAAGTGTCATGGGTTATTAACTGTAGTTATGTTTTCCTTAGGAGTAGTACAATTCATGATGATTCTTTAGTAAAAAAAAAAAATGGTATAAAAAAAGATATTTGTCATTTGAGAAAAATTATTCTTAAAAAATCCATGTTGTATCAATAGGTAAATGGGATTTTTCAAACATTTCTGATGCATGGTGGAAATAAATTTGGGAAAGTAGGAAAACAACAAAGAAAAAACTTGGATATCAGCGAGCGAAAAAGCTTAAAAAAGTGAATTACTAAAGTTGAATATTGAAATTAGGCTCAAAGAAATTCCAAGGTATTAACATAAAGAATAAGTTCTACTTCCATAGTTTGAAAACAATCACAATAGCTGGCTCTGAGCCTTTGACTTCCGCAACCATGGGCACTTCTTTAGTCCTAGGACAATTGGACCTTTTGTGGTTTCCTTCACAAAGAAACTTTTCAGAGCCCCCTTTATGTCTTTATTCCTCAGACTGTAGATGAAAGGGTTCAGCATGGGTGTGACCACAGTGTATAGCACTGAGGCTATTGCACTTGACTGTGAGCTGTGGGTAGCAGCAGAGCTGAGGTACACTCCTAGAACTGTAAAATAAAATAAGGAGACAACTGATAGGTGAGATGCACAGGTAGAAAATGCTTTATACTTCCCCTGAGCTGATGACATTCCACGTATGCAGGAAACTATCTTAGAATAAGAGTAAAGAATCCCAGCAAAAGGACCTCCACCTAGCAGCAGAGCTGAAAAATACATTACCATATTACTAAGAAAGGTGTTAGAGCAGGCGAGTTGTATCACCTGATTGAGTTCACAGAAAAACTGTGAGATTTCCAAGTCTATACAGAAGGACAGTCGCAATGCCGTTAAGCTTTGTAACAAGGAAATTAAGGCACTCATGATCCAGGACAACAGAACCAGCAGTTCACAGAGCTGGGGGTTCATTATGACTGTGTAGTGCAGTGGATGACAGATGGCCACAAACCGGTCATAGGCCATCATGGTCAATATTAAGTTATCCAGTCCTACAAAAAGAATATAAAAATACATCTGGGTTATGCAGCCTTCATAGGTTATGACTTTGCTCTGTGACTGGATGTTTACCAGCATCTTTGGGATGGTGGTGGAGATGAAACAAATGTCCACCATGGAGAGGTTGGAGAGAAAGAAGTACATGGGCGTGTAGAGGTGGGGATCTGAGCTGATGGCCAGGATGATGAGCAGGTTTCCAAACATGGTGATCAGGTACATAGAGAGGAAAATCCCAAAGATGAAGGACTGCAGTTCTGGTTCCTCTGAAAGTCCCAGAAGAAGAAATTCTGTAATCCATGTAACATTTTCCAGTTCCATGCAGTGGAGGTGACTTCCAGGAAAGAGGGAAATAACATGACTAATTCACACTAACTTGCATTACTCACATAATTTGAATGCTACAGTTTATATTTGCAGTCAAAAATTAATTTTATTATATTGTGTATGAATCTGGTTCCCTTTAGGGATCTCCATGCCACCTGTGATATGAAATTTTTGTTTCAATCACCTTTTTCCCTAAGGTATCATGTGTGCTACAGTTTTAATGAGAAATTCTTCATGTATTTCAGGAATATAAATTGAGTGCTGATCATGTTTTAGGCATTGTCTAAGCTGTGAGTATACAGTGTTTAAAAACAAATGTCTCTACAAGTCAATGATGGAGAAAAAATATAGAAGCAAATAATAAAAATGGATAACATGTCAGATGGTGACAGGTGGAATGAAGAAAAGGAAAGCAGGTCTAAAGGAAAAACTGACTAGGGCATTTTATTTTTCATGGATATTTAGGCAAGACTTGCAAACAAGGCCTTTTTGACATTGAAATAGCTACCTCAAGTAAGAGAGGGAGGGTGATGCAAGTTTATTTGGGGAAGTACATGTCTGGCCGAAGGAATAGCCAATGCAAAGTCCCTGAGGAAGGAGCTTATTTCAATGTTTAGCCCAAAAAAGGAAGCCAGTGTTAGAGGTAAATGAGCATGAGGATGAGGATGAGAAAAGTTGTCAGACAAGTTGAGGAGTGAACTGGCCTCTCTGCTACTGCTGAAACCTCAGGCACAGGGACTTCCTCGTCCACACTACGTCTTGCATTTTATTGCTCTTGTTGCAAAGGAGTCCCATGCATGGAAAGAGAGCCCTCCTTAGTACCTTCTCTTGATTGAGTTCTGGCCCCTGTACTGCAAGAGTTGCCTGGAATATATGATCCCTAGTTCCTCTGTTCTGAGAACCGCTCACATCCACAAGTAACACACACCCACCCACACACACACACACACACACACACACACACACACACACACACACACACACACAAACACACAACCATAGCTGTGTTATTTCCATTGCAGCTCTAGCCATACTGAATCAGGTAGGAGTGGTTATAACCTAAGCTGGCCAGATCAGTGAAGGTTCCCTATCTACAATAAACGTTGTTCCTAGAAATTCCAATTCTTAAGCCTGCCATGGACACATAAACTTGGGTTTCATGTTGGGATGGCCATTTTCTGCTGTGTATTTAAACAAATATTTTTTTAAAAATTGACATGAGAAAAAAAAATGGTGTATATGATCGAGGCTCTGTTCATCTCTCTGGTGACCAAATCAAAGTGGTGATAGAAACAAAGAACAGTAGCAAGAAAAAGTCGTCTGGGATGAAAAAGCCATACAACTACAGATAAATCCAAGAAATCACCCTGCAATGGCAGAAGGCAGGACTGGGCGAGGATGCAGGGCTGTGTGATGTGAGTGGCTGAGACGGAGGCTGCGGCAGCAGCAGACGCCTCTTAAAGGGGCCGTGTCTGCGACTGGATTTTTGCAGCAACGAACCTACTCACTCTAAGCACCAGTGCCAATTCAGCTGCACACAGGGGGCACCAGGGACTTACAGGGAGTCATTGTCAGAGTGAGGGTCGAGGCAAGACTCGCTCTGTACACAAGTGCCAACGGTATTCATTGTCCCCTGTTGAGCTCTCCCCCTTACCATTGCATTGGACATAGCATCGCCATAGCCGGGAAGTCATCAAACTGGATAACAGAGGTCACTCTGCCCAGAAAAGTCCCTGAAACTCCGCCTGCCCAAACTCACAGTCCTACCCAAGCCACATCCATATATATCTTCAGCGAGTCAGGTGCTCCTTGCTGAGACTAACACTGGAGAGGCAGTTGACCTCAGTTTCTGATTGTGGCCTGTTAAGGAAACTATAAGCACAGGATCTGTGGACTGCTCACTGAATTTTAACAGGTAGCCCCAGAGGGGTAGAGGCTTGGGCTAAATTTGGCCTGCAGCTGAACCCCTCTCAGGTCTGTGCCACACTAATAAGACCGGGAGACTTGGGAGCTTTGCTTAGTACATAAAAACAGACACAGAAAGGCAGTGAAAATGGGAAGACAAAGAAGCAGAAATCATATGAAAGAACAGAACAGAGATCCAAATATAATAGTCAAGTAATCTAACAGATGTAGAGCTCAAAACATTGGTTATAAAGATGCTCAATGAACTTTTGGGAAGTGTAGATAAATTCAGTGAGAACTTCAACAAAGAGATAAAAAAAAAACATAAAAATGGAAATGGAAATTATAAAAGGGAACCAGTCTGAAATGAAGAACATATTATCTGAGAGAGGTAATTAAACACAGGAATAAACAAAGTGAATAAAGAAAGGGATCAAATGCCCTATCTAGAGGATGAGAAAGCAAGGACACTCAATCAGAATGGCAAGAAAAAAGATGTCAAGACTATAAAAATAATTTAAAGAGGATCTGGGACACTATTAAGGCTCCAAATATCCGTCTGATCAGCGTAACTGAAGAAAACCAAGATGTTGAACAGCTGTTTGAAAAAATAACAATGAAAAACTTCCCTAACCTGGTCAAGGAAATGGACATAAAACTCCAAGGAGCTCAGAGAATCCAAAAACCAGGGATCCAAAGAGGCCCACACCAAGACACATCATAATTAAAATGCCAAAGGCTAAATACAAAGAAAGAATATTAAAAGCGGCAAGAGCAAAACAGTTACCTATAAGGGAACACCCATAAGACTGGCAGCTGATTTCTCAAAAGAAACAATGCAGGACAGAAGGGCTTGGCAAAAAATATTCTACAGGTTGAAGACCCAGGATCTACAACCAAGAACAATTTATCCAGCAAAGCTATCATTTAGCATTAAAGGACAGATAAAGAGCTTCCCAGACAAAAATAAGCCAAAGGAATTTATCAGCACTAAACCAGTGTTATGGAAAATGTTAGAAGAACTTCTTTAAGAAGAAAAAACATGTATCAAAAATAGGAATAAAGAATGGTAAGAACTACGTTCCTATAAATAAGTACCTTAAATGAAAAAGAATGAAGTGCTCCAGAAAAAAGATAGAGTGGCTGAAAGAATAAGAAAACCACCTCTACATATGCTGCCTACAAAAGATTCAGTTCAGATTAAAAGACACACACACAAAGGAAGGGGATGGAAAGAAGTATTGCTTTGATGAACCTAGAAGGTATTTAAGTCAGAGAAAGAGAAACACTATAGGATTTCACTTATATGCAGAATCTAAGGAATAAAAAGAACAAGTCAAAAATGGACTCACAAATATAGTGGACAATTTGGTGTCAGACAGAGGGGAGGGGAGTTTGGGGAACTGGGAGAATGGGGTGAAGGGTGAAAGAAGTACAAATTAGTAGCCGATGGATAGTCATGGGCATGGGGAGCACAGCATTGGAAATGCAGTTAGCATTAATATGTTGGCTAGGTGGAGGGTCTGGAGAGGAAATGTACAATTGGGGGGATCGTTTTATGAACTATATAGATGTCTATATGTCCTGAATACTTAAAACTAAATTTAAAAAATAAAAAACAAGTTTAAAAAAATCTTTTCAGCTTTTCGCTCCTCACTTCCAAGATGACCAAAAAAGAACAATGGTCATGCCAAAAAGAGCCAGGGCCACATGCAGCCTATTCACTGCACCAGCTGTGCCTGATGCGTGCCCAAGGACAAGTCCATTAAGAAGTTCGTCATCTGAAACATTGTAGAGGCCGCAGCTGTGAGGGACATTTCCAAAGCAAGTGTCTTCGACACATATGTGCTTCCGGAGTTGTATGTGAAACTGGTTACTGTGTGAGCTGTACTATTCACATCAAAGTAGTCAGGAATTGCTCTATGAAGCCCAGAAGGATCAAACACCACCACCCCAATTTAGACCTGCAGGTGCTGCCCCACGAACTTCACCAAAGCCCATGTAAGGGACTAACAATGAAGAACTATTCTCTGGAAAAAAAAATAAAATTGAAATTAAACTTTAAAAAAATCTGTTCATATCTTGACTATTGTAAATAATGCTGCAATGAACACAGGAACACATATATCTTTTCAAATTAGTGTTTGGGTTTTCTTTGGATAAATACCCAGAAGTGGGATTGTCAGATAGCCATCAATAAATGAATGGATATAAATGATGTGTATATATATATATATATAAATAAGGGAATATTACTCAGGAATAAAAAAGAATGAAATCTAGCTATTTGCAACAACACAACATGAACCTAGAAGGAACTACGCTAAGCAAAGTAAGTAGGGTAGAGAGTGACAAATACCATATGATTTCACTTACATGTAGAATTTTTAAAAACAAAACAAAACAAATGAACAAACAAAACAAGAGAAATCAAACTCATAGATACACAAAGCAAACAGATGGTTGCCAGAGGCGAGGAGGCGGGGATAGGTAAACAAGATGAAGGGGAATATGAGGTACAAATTTTCAGTTATAAAATAAGTAAGCCATAGATATGTAGTGTACGGCACAGGGAATAAAGTCAATAATATCTTAATAACTTTGCACAGTGACAGATTATTATTAGACTTGTCATGGTAATCATTTGTAAGGTATAAAAATGTGAAATCATTATGTTTTACACCTGAAACTAATATAATATATGGCAACTGTACTTTTATAAAAGTTAAAATAATAGTTGTAATTGCATAAAAATCTCAGAGAAAGGGAGAGAGTGTGTGTGTGTGTGTGAGAGAGAGAGAGAGAGAAATGAAATGGATGAGGAGAGAAAAAAGTCTACCAAGCTCAGGTGGTCATTGAGAGACCGTGAGGAAGAAAAATATTCCTTGGTTCTGGCAGCACTTGAACCCTTATTACATTCCCTTGACACTCAGAAAAAATAAGAGAACATAAATAAACTTGTCCTAAAGACAAAAGAGGTGATATCTTTATGGTGTCTAAAACTTTATAGATTGTACGTATACCCATAATAATCAGAAAGAGGATAAACCAACACTTCACAAAAGTAAAAATATGAAAAAAGAACAAAAGTTGGACATTTTCTGTATCAAGCAGTAGAAGTCCTATTTTTCCTGTGCCGATTCCATAATTACTTGACCAATTCATTTTCGTGAATGAAAATTGGATTTCAAGGTCCAATTGAGGATGAACGGGTTAGCCCCTTTCTCCTTTTCTTATGTGGCATCTTTTCTATGTCATTTTTGGGCTTTGGGTTTTGATCACTTTTTTGACATGACAAGCCCGCGCATTCTAATCCTGGTTCTGGACCTCATCAACATGCAAAGACCTCCCTAGATCATTCTTTGTAAATCTTGCTTAAACTGTGACAATTCAATTCTCTTATAACGAATAGCTTTCTTCAGATGATTCTGCCTAGGACATTGTGTCATCCACTCATTGATTTCATTGTTCTCTGTCCTCACCGTTATACTGCATGATCCAAAAGAGCAAGGGCTTTACCTGCTTTGTTCACTTTTGGACTTTTCACAAAGGTGTGCAAATATTTGTTTCTTATATAGAACAAATCTAAGAATATGAAAGTGATAACATGGAAAGGATGAAGGGTAATGAAACCGGGTTAACAAAAGTAGTTTCAAAACATCTGTAGTAAGCAAAATTGAAGGGAGAATCAAACACTAATTGAAACGAGACATAAAATGGTGATAATTTAATGATATCTACATGGATTAATGATGAAATTGTAAATCCTTAGACATAAAAGAATATAATATATAATGCTCATAGAATGTTCTGGCACATAGCAGATGCTTAGTTATTATTCATTTAAGGAATCTGGAATTAGGTATAAATGTATATGAACATACACCATATGGCAAGTTTGTATTTCACTTTAATACTTAGTATTACACTTTAAACTTATTAAATAATACCCAGCATGAGAGAAGATACTGTAACATAGGTCTCACAAACAGCTTGTTGCTGATAATATCTTCCTCCATTGATCGGGACCTTTTCAATGAATACAAAACATGCTCAAATACATCGTAGAAATTTGATACACATGCTCTCACTACACTGCACCAGTCCTTCACACCTCACAGTCTATTTCCTACTCCCCCACCAGCAAAGCTCCTCAGATGTTCCCAATTTACTGCAATCATTTTATGCATCTCACTCATTCTATGGTGTCACCCAACTGCACATCCATGCCCATCACTTAACTGTCAACTATGGTCATTATAGTATAGATTCAGACACGTTTATTAATGTATTAAATAAATCAATTATAACTGAGTTACTTAACCAGGAATACAAACAAAGAGATCCCTTGTCTCTGGAATGAGCTGATTGGGCTCTCACCTGACTCAGGTAAGAGGTCTCAGGTCCCATCCTCTCTGACCCTGTCCTGTTGTACCAACCGTGCTCTCAGACTCACCTGGATGAGGTCTCTGAGAGGAAGGTCTCTGTGTGGAAGTCTGAATTCTTCCCTGGGTGGTTGATGATGGAGACTGAAGCTCTGTCCCCAGACAAGACAGCAGGAGGGAGTGAAGCACCAGTTCTGAGCCAGCTTAAGAGTCAAAAACAACAACCATATCCTGCCCACCAATGCTGTACAAGCTGAGGGACTGCACAGAGGAGGTATTACCACTCTGTGTGTGTGTGTGTTAGTGTGTTCATCAGGCAAGTCTCCCTCCTGTTATTCCAACATCTAAGCACATAATTTCCCTCTGGGACTCTGGGATAAACATAAAGAAATTTTTCCTAATGATTCTTTGATCCCAAGAGACCAGGTTAGAAGTCAAAAAGAATCCAATTTTATGACTCCATTCCTTGATCTCCCTGCTTCCCAGAGGTCTAAACTCTTATCACCTTATCTTAAAGACTTCACATTTTCTCCAAAGTCTGAGACTAAGGAATCTGTCAGGAACAAGTCCCTTTGACCCTTAAAGCTTTGATTTGTGGTGGGACACAGCCCCGACGTCTCCAGAGAATTGCTATTCCCTCTACAACAAGGGGAGAGCTGGGTTCCTTTGATATGCGATCTTGGGCACCACACTCTTTGGCTTCCTGACACATTTATCAAAATTAAGGATTTCATACTTGTATCACAAGGTAAGAGTTGTCATTTAGTGCCTCATCATAAAATATTTGTTAATTACGAGAGATACATTTTGAGACCTTTATGCCGTATAACCTGAGCTTAGCATATTATAAACATTGATGTAATTTTTCAGAAAGTCCATTCTGTGAGATAGTACCATTACGAACTCCATTTCACTTTGCAGAAATGGGGCGTGAGAGTTTACAGATATGCTCGAAGTCGTATTCGGAGTAAG
>NW_006441398.1:15465-36506 GCF_000325575.1 Pteropus alecto
TGAGGGGCTGGGAGAAGGGGATGAAGGGTTAAAGAAGTACAAATTTGTAGTTGATAGTTGGTCACAGGAAGGGGGAGCACAGCACAAGGAATGCACTTAGCATTAATATGATGGCTAGGTGGTTGGCCAAGGGAGCAGGGAGCAATTGGGGGAATCATTTTATGAACTATATAGATGTCAAATCAGTGTACTGTATACTTGAAACTGATTTAAATAAACTGATTAAAAATTTTTTAAAATTTTAAATTTTTTTAAAATAAAATAAAATAAAACTAAAGGTTAAAAGAAAAATGGAGGTGTCCTGACAGAATTGTAATCAATACCTATTCCTGACTCTGATTATGACTTTGAGCAGATTTGTACATTCTTCAAGCCTCATTCCTGCAAAAGGTTTTTTGGAGAAAAAATGGTGGAGAGACACCCCCAGACCTCTCTCCTTGAAACGACAATAAGCTGAACATTAAAACTCAATAAAAAACACACAAACTGCACACCAGCACATCTGAGGGTGAAACCTGCACTTAAGAGCTACCACAGGTCAGAATCCCAGGCATGGACTGGGAGAAATAAAGAAGCTGCCTATCGTAGCTCCAGCTCCTGACAGGAGGAGGGGGAGGAGAGAAGGTGTGGCAAGTTCACTGAACAGCCCTGCCTTGAGTGCTGTGAGCTCCACGTCGTCAGCAGCAGGGCCCAGTCATCAGGGCAGAAAGCAGAGACGCAGGACGGCAGAGAGAAAACAGTTGAATTTTACCACCTGCGGTTG
This sequence comes from Pteropus alecto, assembly GCF_000325575.1. Lineage (NCBI taxonomy): Eukaryota > Metazoa > Chordata > Mammalia > Chiroptera > Pteropodidae > Pteropus > Pteropus alecto. The sequence continues at coordinate 16,229 of NW_006441398.1, forward strand.
CAAACCAAGGCTGAGTTGCAACCCCCAACTACCAATCAGAGGTTCCCTCCCCCTGTATTCTGTGAGACCAAGCACTGCGGAGCCCCGGGGGAAGGAGAGCAAATGATATCGAAACTGTGGCGAACACTAACGGGAACTGAGACTGAGGATAGCGAGCATGATGAAACATCTATAAGAAAAATAAGAGGCTTATTAAGGCTTTATATACATCAGGGATCCAAGAGGCTTAGATATCACCTACTGGAAACCAAGAGAAAAGCATCTTCTTTGCAACAAGCTAAGGAAAGACCTGTATATAATAAATCTTCTTTCTGGAAAAAAAGCAGAATACACTTTCATTAATGCCTAGGAGGAGAAATAGTCCATCAAACACCATGAACAACCAAGGTGACAAGGCATCTCAGAAAGAAACAGAAAAATCTCCAGAATATAAGCTTGCAGACATAGAAATATGCAACGTAAAGGGCACAGAATTCAGGATGGTACATCTGAAAATATTCAGTGAGCCCAAAACAAGTCATATGAATGATTTTAGGAATTGAAAAAACAACTAGATGAGCACAGCAAGGAGATTGATACACTCAAAAAGAACAGATCTAGAGATAAACACACACACACACACACACACATTGAAAGAACTGAAAAATGAAATAGCAAACTTGGGAAATAGAGTAGACCAGATGGAGGAAAGGATCTTTTTTATATTTATAATGGTAACCACACACCAAAGATTCAGAACTGAAGTATATAACATAAAATAAGAAGAATCAGGGGCAAACCCCACAAAAGCCAACCAAAATAAAGAAAACAGAAACAAAAGGACAAGGAAGCAATGGAAACACTGAGCTACCAGAAGCAGAAGATAAAGTGGCTTTAAGAAGACCTGATATTTCAATAATCGCCCGAAATGTAAATTGACTAAACTCACCAATAAAAAGGCACAGAGTTGCAGAATGGATCAAAAAACAAAACCCAACCATATGCTGCCTCTAGGAGACACATCTCAGCTCCAACGATAAATATAGACTAAAAGTGAAAGGGTGGAAAATGATATTTCAAGCAAATGGCATTCAGAGAAAAGTGAGAGTACTGGTACTAATATCAGATGAAAAAGACTTCAAAATAAAAAAAGTAAAGAAAGATACTGAGGGACACTTCATAATGATAAAGAAAATCATGCATTAAGAAGACAAAACACTTAATAATTTATATGCTCCCAATCAGGGACCCCTGAAATATGAAAAGCAATTACTAACAGAACTAAAGGGAGGAACAGACCAAAACACTATCATATAACTATGGGACCTAAATACCTCCCTGTCGAATATAGACAGATCATCCAAACAGAAAATCAATAAGGAAATAATATCCTTAAATGACACCTTAGCCCAACTGAATATAATTGACATTTACAGAGCCTTCCATCCCAAAACAGCTGCATGTACATTCTCCTCTAATGCACATGGAACATTCTCAAGGATCAACCACATACTGGGACACAGAGATAGCTTCAACAAATATAAGAGGGTTGAAATCATACCAAACATATTCTCTGATCATAATGCTCTGAAACTAGAGATCACCTGCAAAAGAAAGCAGAAAGAACCACAAATATATGGAGATTAAACAACATGCTACTGAAGAAAATATAGAAAAAATAGATTCTTGGAGAAGGTTAATAAAATTGGCAAACCCCTGGTTAAATTCACTAAAGAAAAAAGAGAAAGGATACAAATAAACAAAGTCAGGGATAAAAGAGGGGAAATTATGACAGACACTGCAGAAATACAAAAGATCATACAAGAATACTATAAAAAAGTATACAACACAAAATTTAATAACCTAGAAGAAATGGACCAGAACTTAGAAAAATACAACCTTCCTAGACTGAATCAAGAACTCAAAAATCTAAATAGCCCAATCAGCAGTATGGAAATTGAAACAATTATCAAAAACCTACCAAAAAGTCATCAGCAAAGACCTTGAGGGGGCTACACTTACAAAAAGACTGTCAGTTCCAGCTGCACTTCTCTAACTGTGTGCGGCACCAGCTGATGAGAACAGTTTCTGGTACAAAGAACTTGCATAGCTGAGTCCACCATGGGTGGTTTAGAGACACTGGAGTGTGTAATAGGAGGCTGCTACAGCCACTATAATAAAGGGGTGTTGGGAGGAGACGATAAGGGAGTGACTGGTACTTGGACAACTTTCTCAGTAATTTGTTTTCCCACCCAATGTCAGTATATATTTAAGTATTGTGTGAAAGTGAGCAAGCAGATCTCATAAATATGCGACAGCTGTGGACGATAGAATGTGCCCATGACAGGTTCTGCCAACTGCTTCTGTCACCCTCTCAGCTCAGATGCCTGGTGTTGACTTACAGATTGTTCCAGAGTGGGCTGTGCGTGGATTTCCAAAGATGTTTCCAAGGAAGCAGGCACAAGTAGGCTTGGGCTGGGAAACAAAGAGCTGGAAATGGGCTATGGAGGCGATGAAAAGAATGATGTTAATGCCCATGACTGAGGATGTCCTCAAGCAGACCCCTACTTGGTATACATCTTTATTTCTCAGAACCATGGCACATCCAGAGATCTGTCCAAGGAGCCTGATTTAAACTGCAGGACAGATTCTGGGAGCCCTCCCACTTCACTCCTAGTTACGTGCGTGAGATGAGCGCCTTGCAACCCTAGAGGGTGTTAATTAAGACAGGGCTGCAAGAAAGGCCTGGTAAGGACTAAATTCTTCCTTGCAGACCTTCAATTCTTTCCAAGAGCGATCATGCAGTTGTGGAAACAAGTGTTAAATACATAAAAATCAAGATTTGGGAGAGCTTAACATTCTCCCGGCATATGAAAGTGTTATTGATTTCCATTAATTAATGATATATATTTATAAATTAAGTGTACTTGTGAGTTTTCACAAATGTATAGAAATATTGCCATCAAAAGATGGAAAATATGCCATCACCCCAAGAGTACACTCTGTGGTGCCCATTTGAATGTAATCCCTCCATAATGTTACTCGACTCTAAAAAAAACCCATGAGATTTAATTTCCTTTTCTCTTTAATAAAATATGAAGCTTTTTTTTTGGTGTATCTTCCAGCTTTCCAGTAAATGTGCTGGAGTCTAAGCATATGGAAATGAATCCTGTGAACAGTATAAAGAGCTGTGGGACTGTGTGGATCATTGAAACAAGAGGCTTCCAGCCACTCATGTAAGAAAAATACATTAAAAATTTCCATCAGTTTCATTAAACTCAATTAGGATATTACTCAAAATAATACCCTCTCTCTGCAACTCACCTCTGTTATCCCTTGGGTGACTGCCTTTACACATCCATATCTGTTTGTGATGTTTCCACTGGGGAATCACAGTGGACCTGCACAGGTATCATCCTGCACATAAAGTAAACTCAGGATGGGCTTGAATGGTGCTGATGAGTGTAACTCTTTCTCTGATTGGGAGGACTCCATGGTGCAGTGGGATAGACATGTGTCACTCTGTGTACAGCAGCATTATGGAAATGCCAAATACTGTAACATTTTAAATACTTAAGGATAAGTGAAAATCCTCTCAGATGACATTAAACAGAAAGACGCCACAAATATCTGTGGCCAAAATCAATAGGATATCTCAAGTTCCAGAAAACAATGTCCAAACTCATGAACACAGGTTATATACAAAATATATGTAAATTGCATAAATAAAAATGAACCATATGCCTGTATCTTTATCTCTCTGGTGACTCTTTACTGTTAATCAACAAAAGCAGGACACTCCGTATTGCCGTCCTCTAATTCCACAACCAAGCAGTTACTGAAACAGTAGTTAAGATGCACTACGCGCTCAAAATACAAGTGATCAGTAATGACATCTTCACTCACTGAGGCTCCTACCATCACAGGAGAAAAAGAAAAACACACCTAGCCTCCCTATTGTATTGCATCAGTTTTTACTTCTCTTCAAAGCCCTTATTTCTAACCTACAAAGTTTGCCATTTGTTAACCATCTCTCCTTTCCCACAAAAATATAAGTACCAGGACTGCAAGAAAAAGTTTATCTCATGTCACTGTACCCAAATCCTACAGTGCCTTGATTGTGCTGAATCGGGTACGATGACCCTGAAGTGCCTGGTAATGAGGGATTTGGAAACATTAACATCAAGAGTGTAATCTTGAGCAAGAAAGGGTCGACTGGACCTGTGGTTCCGTCTTTTCTCCTTGCTGGGTTTGTGTGCTCTCACAATTTACCTAAACGGAGAGACCTCAGTTGAGTCAGAAAGGTGCTATTAAAAATATCAGGCAATGAATTTCTACATCTTAACTGAGGTACTTTATGGTGAACAGTGTAATACACTGCAGGAAACTGATCAGTGTTCAGATAATAGGTACTAACAGCATAAGCCATTTTAGAGGACTGGGAGCTGACCTGCAATCATGGCAAGGCCGAGTCTTACCCTTTGAAGAGAAAGAGGTCACATAAGTCCTTCATCAAAGGCAGTCAGTGATCATGATGCACCAAGACAAAAAGAAATATGTTTTGTAACCGTGTCTCGAAAAATGGTAAAAGTGATTATTCTAAATCATAAAAATGACCAACTTATATGACTGACTGGGGCTTCTTACACATTACGTTTAGTGCCACTACATTGTTTTTGCCTTCTAAAAAACAAGGTTTATGATTACCAATAAAATAACAATAAGTTTAATTTCTCATGACGTTTAATATACAAAAACTTCTTGGTGCCTTCAATAGGGATCAAATCATCTAATCTAACAAAAGCTAAATCCTATGAAGGTCCTGAGCAACCTTTTATGTTACCACCCCACAATTATGTGTACTTTATGGTCATTCTTCTTATTATAATTCATTACACCCCTCTTTTTGATTTCAAGCAAGCTCCTGTGGGTCACTGGCAAGAAGACACTGAAAAGAAAACACGATTTAAGGTTCTGTTATTAAGACTGAATGACAATTAGTGTCATATAGTGATAAATAGTAATTATAAAAATAGAACATAAAATATGCCTAAGGAATATTTTATCATAAAATTAGCCCATAAAGCATAATGATTAAATAGAGATTTGGAAAGTTTATTTGAAAGCCCATAACCATAATGGGACATTTTAACATATCCTCTCAGGATATGAAAAACACAATATTTAGTAGCACATGACAGCTGAGAAAATCGTTAATATTTTTATGAAACACCTACAGACGTGTTCATTTTACCAAAAAATGCACATACTTTTTAATCATATGTAATCAATCACAATTGAAAACATATTGAGGGGTTATGTTCAGCTTCAACCACAGTCTTTCTGCAGGAGGAAGGTGCTTATTCCCACATGGAAGGACCAGGTCAAGGCAGCCACTGCACATGCAGCAAAGAAACAAACACCCATGGTCTTTGTGGATGGCCCCAAGGTAGATGTCATGGACAATCGGGAAAACATGCTCACTGGACTGTTAACAGCATAAGGTGTTTCCTAAACAAGGGAGAACTTATACGGATATAATCCAGAGAAGAGGGGAATAAACATAAGCATAAAAGTCTAAATCAGTTTCCTGATGGACACAAAAGGGCTTAGAGAAAACTCCAAACTCTGATGATCTTTGATGTGGATCTTGTGAAGATATCCATGGAAACCTGCACCTCTCAGAAAATGCAAATCAAACAGTTGGTGGTGGTTTTGAGGACAGTCTTGATTGGAAGGTCAAGGAATCTGGGTAATGGTCTGGAAGATGTTGTCCTTAAAGCTCCTATGTATCTGTCTGTCTGCCTAAAGATTCTGAAATCTAACTAATGCGTTCTTTGTTTTTGCCCTCCAAATCTCACACAAGTGAAGCCATTAATGAATTCTAACATGGCACCATAAAGGAGATGGATTCTAAAAATTCAAGTTCCTAAGATTACATACGAGAGGGAAAATTTCCAGCTCTGTTATTTTGTTGCCCTATCACAGGTTCCTCTTCGTAATTCAAAGTCTATTCACCAAATACCAGTCCGAAGGAAGAAAAGCAGTCTCATTATAAAAATAACTCAAACTATATTTTTTCATAACTTTGCCACACATAAAATTTATTCCAACTGTTCATTAGTATGGAAAATGGAATACAGTTGCAAAACCCATCTCCCCAAGAAAGGAGCGTAGAATATACATAATGGACTAGGGGTATAAAGGCCACTAGGAAAATTCAAATATCAAAGCATCCTTCTCAACCCTAACACAGAACAAATAAAACATTAATAAAAAAATTTAACCTAACTATATTTAATAAATATACTTCAATTCACCCATGGATCTAACAGGCTTCAAAATGGTGAGAAAAAATATTAAATGTTTAAGGAAAAACTGCTACCTATTAATCTTATGTGCTAACATTGAAAGACAACCCTCAGAATTATTGTACATGAGTATTCATTTCTGAAATTAGGAGAAATTCATAAATGATGCACTTTAAAAAATGTTCAATAAACAACATATTTACAACTTTAATAAGAACTCTTTCTGTTTAATAAGAAAACTTTCTGAAGTTTTCAGGCACATTATACCTGAATTAATTTCTATCAAGCTTTCTCATGTTACTTACATTTCTCTTTCTTTTTCATGGGAGTTTTCACATGTAAGAATGTGGATCAATTCAAGTGTTTCCCATGCTGTTTACATTCAAGAGTTTTTGTCCAGTGAATCCTTTCATCCTTGTTAAAGGACCTGGAATACTGAAGCCTTTCCCATATTCTGCATTTTTATATGGTTTCTCTCCAGTGTGCATGGTCACATGTCTTCTAAAGACTGTGACAAATGGTTTTCTACATTCCTTACATTCATGGGGTTTCTCTCTGGTGTGAGTTCTTTCGTGTTTGTAAGGAACTGTGATCTCTGTAGTCTTTACCACATTGTTTATATTCGAAGGGTCTCTCCAGTGAGATTTCTTTCATGTTTTTGAAGATCACTGGGATACCCAACTGCTTTACTGTATTCTTTAATATTCAGAGGGTTTCTTTGCAATGTGATTTATTTCAACTTTTTAAAGATAATCCAGACAACTGAATGCTGTGCTATATTTTTTTGCACGATTTCTTTCCAGGGTGCTTTCTGTCATATGTTTGAAAACTTGATAATACCTGAAGGCTTCTCCAAATTATTTGCATTCATAGTATTTTTCTTTAGTGTGAGTCCTTTTGTGTCTCTGAAATGTACTGTTATGTCTGTAGGCTTTCCCACACTCCTTACATTCGTAGGGTTTCTCTCCAGTATGAGTTCTTTCATGTGTTTTTAAGGAACTGTGACCTCTATAGGCTTTACCGCATTGCTTACATTCATAGGGCTTCTCACCAGTGTGGGTTCTTTCATGTATTCGAAGATCACTGGGATACCTGAATGCTTTAGTACATATTTTACATTCATAGAGTGTCTCTGCAGTGTGAGTTCGTTTATGTATTTGGAACCACTTATGAAAACTGAAAGCTTTACCACATTGCTTACATTCATAAGGTTTCTCTCTAGTATGTGTTCTTTCATGTTTTTTAAGAGAACTGTGATCTCTGAAGGCTTTACCACATTGTTTACACTCACATGGCTTCTGTCCAGTATGTGTTCTTTCATGTTTTTGAAGATAACTGTGATCTCTGAAGGATTTACCACATTGCTTACATTCACAGGGTTTCTCTCCTGTGTGAGTTTTTTGGTGTATGTGTAAGGAACTATAATATTTGAAGAATTTACCACATATTTTACATTCATAGGGTTTCTCTCCATTATGAGTTCTTTTATGTTTTTGAAGAGAAGTGGGATAAGTGAATGCTTTGCTACATATTTTACACACATAGGGTTTTTCTCCAGTGTGAGTTTTTTGATGTACTTGAACATAACTAGAAGAACTGAAGGCTTTACCACATATTTTGCATTCATAGGGTTTCTCGCCAGTGTGAGTTCTTCTGTGTACTTGAAGTTGACTGGAAGAATTGAAAGCTTTACCACATATTTTACACACGTACGGTTTCTCCCCAGTATGAGTTCTTTTATGTTTTTGAAGAGAACTGGGATAAGTGAATGCTTTGCTACATATTTTACATTCGTAAGGTTTCTCTCCAGTATGAATTCTTTCATGTATTTTTAAGGAACTGTGATCTCTGTAGGCTTTATCACACTGTTTACACTCATAGGGTTTCTCTCCAGTGTGAATTCTTTCATGTATTTTTAAGGAACTGGGATCTCTGTAGGATTTACCACATTGTTTACACTCACAGGGTTTCTCTCCAGTGTGTGTTCTTTCATGTATTTTTAAGGAGCAGTCATCTTTGGAGGCCTTACTACATTGTTTACACTCATAGGGTTTCTCTCCAGGGTGAGTTAGTCCATGTAATCGAGGTGAACGTGAACAACTGAAAGCTTTCCCACATTCTTTATGTTTATAGGTTTTCTCCTCACTGAGATTTCTTTCACTTTTTCCGAAATAATGGAGATAACTGAAGGCTTTACTACATTCTTTACACTTATATGGCTTCTCTCCACATTTCCGAAACTCATATGCTTTGTGTCCAGTGTGACATCTGATGTGCCTACTAAGGGATGAAAGATGCCCAAAGACTTTTCCACATGCACCGTGTTCACATGGTGTTACTCTAGTAGTGTCCTTCTTCAGCCTGAAGTTTGAAATAAGACTGAAGTTTTCTCCACATTGACTAACCTCTTTACTTTCGCAAACTTTCTCTACCAGTTGACTTCTGTAAACAACAAGAAGCACAGATTTAATATTTATTAATGATTTCATATTCATTGTTTATTATGATTCATAGGAAAAGTATATATATTCTATCTTGTCTGAAATTAAATATACAGAATGCTTTCCAAGAAAACCTGACCCTTCTATTATCAAACTGTGATGTTTCTATACAGAGTTTGTTAATGCTGTTTCCAAGTGAATTGCTTTGCAAATACTAATGTGTATGGTATATTTAAAAAAGTATTTTTGGTAAAAGTTTTCTAAGAAGAAAGACATTTGAAGCAGGGTTTATTAGTTTTGTTTGTTTCTTTAAAAAATTTTATGACGTATTAGAATTCTCACATGAAACACTGCTTTCTATTGTGCAACTCACCTCAGTTTTCTCCGCTGGTTTTTGTACTGATCTCCAGTGTCATATTCTTCCCATTTTTTTCCTAAAATGCAGACCCAAAGAAATGATGCCAAAGAAATGGTATTATAGAAAAATTATCAGCTTCTAGATCCACCATGAGCTGTGACCATGCCCAGGTTATTTACCAGCATCCTCCCTTTCCACAGTCTACATCTTGGAACAATACTGGTGACCAAGAAACACTTGTTCTCTACCTGATAGCTGAAGGAATGTTGTCATCCTTACCTACTGAGGCCAGGTTGCAGAAGGTTTCCTGCATCACATCTCTGTAGAGTTTCTTCTGTGAAGGATCCAGTAAGGCCCACTCCTCTAGACTGAAGGTCACAGCCACATCCTCATAGGCCACTGAGTCCTATTCAACATCCCAAATATGTGTACAGTTGAATGAATGAGACTGACAGCACTGGACACCTAGACTTCATTTACAGGAAGGTTACGTATGATTCTCTCATCTCCAAACCTTTATTCTATGACTTGATCATCAGAAACATGCTCTCTGTCCACACTTACTTCCTCATAAACTTAATAGCATCATGAACACATGTAAAATGTTTATATATTTTTACAGTGATCACATTACATCTTATTTTTCTAATGGCAGGGTTCAGAGAATGTTTAGAATCGACAAAAATGCTATTCAAATAAAACAAAGATTAAGACCATCAATTCTTTATGAAAAAATTCTTTCATCTTCTTCACTACCCACCATCTTCAGCACTCCATGAAGCAGAGGCTGAAATCTGTATGAAGTTTTAATAAATAAAACATAGTGAAGTACTGGAAGTTTTTCTTTCTGTTTTCATCACCAAACATTTGAGTCCAGGAGACCTGTGGTAGTCACCTACACTAAAGCCAGCTGACCTGAAGTCCTCCAGGCCTTTACCAGCAATCAGGTGCATCTAGCTAAATATAAACGTGCTTGTGGAGAGACACTGCTTGTAACTTGTGTAATATTTATCACAGACTCAGCTCTTCATTCTCTCTGTCCGATCTCATGGGGCTAGAAAGTTACTTGGAACTTAGAGCTCGGACACAAGGAAGAAGGCATGAAAAGTTAGACCACAAAATTCCTATTCTCATGTGCCTCAGGGCTGCTTCCAGCCAAAGTTTCGAACATGTAGTGAGAGAATATGCTAGAAGAGCTCTTTCTGGTCAAACCCTAACAGTATGTACCCTGGGATTTGCTGCCCCTAAGGAACAGGTGAAGAGCTGCAAATTATAAGGGAGTTCATTTAAGTCCACATAATTTGATGATGAATTTGCCCATGATTATATAACACATAAAGGATTCGAAAGTGCTTTCCTCAAAAAAAAAAAAAAAAAAAAAAGTCTCTGTGGACAAAGACCAAACACTAGAAAAACCCCAACCCCAAAGGTCATCTTTCTCTAAAGTTATACCCCAGCCCCGGCCGTGGACTGGTAACAGTCCGTGGCCTGTTAGGAACTACGCCACACAGCAAGCAGTGAGCGGCAGACAAGTGAGCAAAGCGCTGGCATCACTGCCTCAGCTCCATCTCAGATCATCAGGCATTAGATTCTCATAGGAGTACCAGTCCCTGGTGTCAAAAAGGTTGGGGACCACTGTTCTAGAGGGTGCCCTGCCACCTTCTGGTCTGACACTTAATGAACTTAGGAGTTGTCAGTCTCAATTTCATTAAAAAAAACTTGCTGTGAACTACTCTTCTTAGATCCATCAGAGCCATGAGGTCACAGGGAAAATGGTATCTCCAAAATTAGGAAAGAAAAAAACTGATTGAGATACACCCTATATATTCTGTTCTTAATAAGGCTTATACTCAAAAAAATTTTATTTCATAAGAGTCTAATGCAAAGACAATGAAGAACAAAAAGGACAGAACACAATATCCATAAAGCCTAGGACAACCTTCTTGAACATGAGGATTAAAATACACAAAATGGGACTACCTGAAAAAAAAGAAAGACAAAGAAACAGGAGAGGTAAGTGAAGTAATAATCACTGAAATATCCTAAAATTAATGAAAGATGACACAATGTAGAGCCAGAAATCTCTAAAACACTAAAAATGAAAAACGCCAAAAATGCAAACCCAAGTATATCATATTCAAATTAGACAAAAATCAAAGACAAAGGGAATAAAAGAAGTCAGAGGGGAAAGCAAATGTTATGCTTTTGAGAAACAAAGATTTGAATTAAATTTGAATTCTTTTCAGAAATCATGCAAGCAAGAACAGAGCAGAATACAATACTGAATGTTTTGAAATTAAAAGAAAAACTACGGAATTTTGTACTGAGAAAAACAATCTTTCAAAAATAAAGAAGAAATAAGGACTTTCTGAGGCGAAATTGAGGTAATTTGTCACTAGTATATCTACTTTAAATGAAACATTTAAAAATTCATCTAAAAGTACGTAAATGATAAAAGGTAAAGAGTTAGAGAAGGAAAAAGTGAAGGTAAAATCTTTTGTAGTTCTTAAAATATAAGCAATAATGTATTTGACAATTATAAGTATATGGGTAATGGAAATAAATGACAGCAATGTGACAAGGAAGGGTGAGAGGGGAATTGAGAATAGTGTATGAGGTAGTTGCAGAAATAGTAAAGTGGTATAATGATACTTGACAAAGGATGTGGGTTAGTAGTAAATGTATACTCAATAATCAAGGAAAATCACTAAAAAAGCTTTTTAAAAAATGTGAAAATGCAAGAGGAATCTTAAAATTACATTGCTAAGTGAAAGAAGCGAATCTGCAAGGATACATACTATATGTGATGCTGAGTATATGGCAATGCAGAACAGACAAAATCATGAGCCAATAAAAAGATCTTTAGGTTTAAAAGATTTAGGGGTGGAGGGAGGAATTAATAAATAAGTGGAGCACAGAAGAGTTGTAGGGGAGTAATATCACAGTTTGTAATATAGAAACGATGGATACCCATGATTATACATTTGCCCAAACCCATAGATCCCATGATATAAAGAGTCAACACTAATGTAAATTGTGCACTTTACTGCATCAATACTAGTTTGGGAATTATAACAAACGTACCACAATCATACAAGATGTAAAAAACAGTGCAAACTGTGTGGATGTATGGGTTATATGGGTACTGTCTGTACACTCTCAACGATTTTTCTGTAAACCTAAAATGGCTTTAACAAAACTGAGTCTAAACAGGGAGGGAGGGAAGGAGGGAAGGAGGGAGGGGGGGAGAGAAGGAAGGAGGGAAGGAAGGAAGGAGGGAAGGAGGGAAGGAGGGAAGGAAGGAAGGAAGGAGGAAGGAAGGAAGGAAGGAAGGAAGGAAGGAAGGAAGGAAGGAAAAGATAAAGGCAGACTCATTACAACTCAGCCCTGATAACTGACTGATGGATGAAACAGGCCACGTATCATTCAATTAATCAGACCTTATGTCAATAAGCCAGCACGGTGCCCTATGAGCCTATGACCAGTACGGAGAAGCTTCCGCAGATGCCCCACGGGAGAGCGGGGTGCTCTGTGTTCTGAGAAGTGATATGGTTACCATCAGCAGAGTCTGGAAGTCCAAGGTGGGTCGGCAGTTTCCTGGTGAATCTGGTTTGGGGGAGCTGGTTGTCATGGAGTGCAGACAAGTGTTACCTAGAACTACACGTGGGGTGTCTCAGTCAAGACATCCCCAGAGTTCTTTTACCACAAAGGGGCTGCTCAGACAACGGTCCAAGGGCCTGTGAACATAGGCAGATGGGGACAACTGTGGGCCAGCGGTAAGATGACTGCTGGATGTCTGGGGAGCTGTGTGACCCTTGGGCTCAGTCCTTTATCAGGAATGTCCCAACGAAGGGATGAAGAGCTGCAGCTCTGCACTGCGCTCCCCGACGTACGAGTGTGTGTGGTCCTCCTGAGAGTCTGCCCTCCCCAGGGCCAGGCGCTCACTGAGTCCCTAGGAACAGCCCAGGGAACCCAGGAGCCTGAGAGAGGGGCGACCTCCTCCAGCACTGTAGCTTCTTTCAAGGGACTGGACTAAGGATGGTCACCCCTCCTGCAGGTGGCACAAGCCGGAGGGCCAAGGGCTGGCTCCATCATGTCACAAGCAGGTGTCAGCCGCCTTGTTGAGCATAGGGAGCTGTTTCCAGGGCCGAAGGCACAGGCCCCTCAGCAGCAGGTCCTGTGCTCAGTGCTTATGACAGCCTCTGTTTCAAAGAGGATCCAGCACGTGGTGAGAACTGCGGCTCCGATGGCATATAGTGTGGGGCCCGGGACAGTTTCTTAATCAGAAGCCTAGGGACAACTGAAGGCCCTCCTCCAGAGCCTCACGTCACTGCCAACAGAGTTAGAGGCCCCAGCATGACAACCAGTTGCTGTAGAGAGTAAGTACCCTGGGCTTAAGCAGGGCTTGAACTGATCCCTTTGCTGTGAAACTGAAACCACTGTGCTGTCCACTGTCACCCACAGCGTCAGAATCTTTGCTGCAACAGATGCGGGGGCAGCCACATTACCGAGGGGTCCTGCTGGGCCCTCTGGAATCTTGCCACGTATTGGCTGCCGTCCCTGTCTGTCTCTTCTTTTGTTCTCCCTGAAATAAACGCTCTTTAAGGAGTGACCATCGATGGGCTCACCTCGTCTACAGAGTATAATCATCCTCTACCCCCCAAGGCCTCTCCCTAATGTCTGGGCAAACCCAACCTCAGTCACACCCTCACTTTACACACACAGTAGGGTTCCAGCTAAACCACTGGCCCAGGACGACTGTGAGGGCTCCATTCCCATACTCTGCTCACAAAGGACAAAGAATTTCCAAAATTGCCAACTCAGAGTCCTGGGTATACAGACTCCAGGCTCAGTGGGTCCACGACACAGCATAAGGCTGCACAGCCCACAGGAGGGCTCCCTCGCAAGCAGCAGCTCAGTGTGGGAGGCCTCCAGGTCCTCATCAGCCTGACAGATAATAAAGCACTAGGGGGAAAGGAAGGGGTGGGGATTACGTTAAGTAAAAGAACATCAAATATGGGGATTCTGACCACTCATGACAACAACGAACATGGGTAACAAAAGTAGGCATTCACACTGGTTTGTTTTTATGTAAAGAAACACTAACGGGATCATCAGGAAGTGATCAACACTGGTCATTTGACTGTGAATCTAACAGGAGCACAGGAGTGGAGCAGACATGTGGGCAGGGAGTCTTTTTAAGTTAGTTTCCTCTCCTAGAAATTCCTTAAACATTCTAATGCATTATTTGTTTAAAATAAGGAGAGAAATTTATGTATACTGCATTTTCATATGATTGATAATTATTTTAAATTAATTTTTGCTTTTAAAAATAATTTCTCTTTCCATAAGTAACCACTCCAAGATTTAATCCTTTAAACACTAAATGATATAAAAGTTCAGACCATTAAAAAAACTGACAAATCCCTTTCTAAAAGGACAAAAAGCATTATGACAGTTTTCTATTATATTTCATAATGAGGATATTTTCAGGAACGAGTTAGCGGTTTGCAATTAAGCTTTGAAATACACTAGAAATTTCAAATATTTACATGAGCTTTGAGGTGTTTTTCTCTTATGAATGAAAATAAAAATTCTGTTGGTTTTTTTTCCTCACATCCATTAAAATAGGAGTTCATTTGCCTTAGGAATAGTATATCCTTTTCAATGTCAAAGTTCTCTAGAGATCTGAACATAGAAACAATGACCTAAAATGATAAATCATCTGAGAATTTAAAAACACCTTTCTGACATTTTCAGGTTCTTTTACCTAAATTTTCTGGCCTTATATGGTATCTCTCAATCAACTTACATTTTAAAACACCAGATGCTAATGGACACTAGAATCAAAGGGCTGTAATATTTATTTAATGGAGAAAATTCAAAGGAAAGAAACACAAACACTGGAGTCAAAACACATCAGAAGGAAACCTGCATTCAAAAAGGTGAATGAATATGTTCCCACACTTGGGGTCTAGACAACCCAGGGTGAGACAGAACCTCTGGAGTGGGTCAGTCCTGGGGAAGGAGGGGAGGGGGACACCTGAGCATCCCCAGGAATGAACTCTGAGAGCTCCAACACCCCACCTCCCTCAGGCTTCCATTCTCATTGAGGAAACTCAGCCTGATTCAGTCTGAGTTCTGATCCAAATGAACTCCCCAACTCATAAACCTTTTGTCCACGAGACAGAACCCCTAATCTTCACAGGCTTCTCTATATGCACAAATTACACTGACTGTAGATAGAAAACTCAAACATAAGATATAAAAATGTCTAACCCTAAAAAAACCACAGCTACCACCTCAGAATGTGCATCATCGTCCCCTCCCCCATTGTGCACGTGCACCCCAGCTTTCCTGGGCTGCAGCTTCTCTCAGCGTAAAGGCTCCTGCACAGTAGGTGGGAGCAGGGAGGACACCTGCAGGGGGAGCCTCCCCAGGAAGAACCACTAGGCCTGCAAGTGCTTCCCTTTGCAGGTCAAGGGGGCCTTAGCTTGAATCATGGACCTCAGGTCTCTGCTCCCCACTGGAGTTACTTTGGAAAACGGGTGATACTGTAAATGACACAAACCCAACATTTGAACAATCCAGCAAAATCACTCAAATCCAGCATTTATAGTGAAAGAAAGAAAATTTTAAGGTTCTCTTACTAGTTCCACTAGAAAACCACAAATATCTATTCTCTTCAGAAAAAGATGTCAGTTAATTATATATCTAAAAAAAAAAACTGGTTGGTAATCATACATGTCTGCTCTGCAAATCTAAATGCTTGAATTTGACTTTTGAACACCCGAAACTAAAAAAAACCAACTTCAGAAATTTACTTCACCGTGCTCAGGGGAAGAAAGTGAAAGAATTCTACCCAAAATAAAATGTAATCACGGAATTTATTATTTTTTTTCTAAAATTTACCTGTACTTTGCTTCTTTGAGACTATTTTATATCTTCCGAGCTCTATCGATTAAATACATTTTAATCCTATTGAAAATGGACATTTAAAAAAGTCAATAAATCTTTTCAAGGTGTCAAACCCAGGGAGCGTGTGCTCACGGGACAAAACGCCCAGGAAAGTTTCCAAACAGGAACCTCCGTCCAAAAGACTTCCCACAGGACGTCTGTGCCCACGGAAGATCCTGGGGAAGAGGTGCAAGGATTTCAAGCAACGGACTTCCAGGTGATCATTCTTCCCTTCCCTCTCATGTAAAATGTCCACAAAAAATATATATAAATCTCTAAAAAAGGGCCATCCATAACTGAGAAAAGGATAAACAAAATATTGGGTCTGTTTGAAATAAACTACGGAGGATAAACAAGCTGATAATGAAGTAGGCTTGAGAATTCGAGGAGGGATCTGGAAATTTAGGGACTTACTCCCTGTCAGTCCCAGGAAGAGACAGGCCAGGGGCAGAGAATGGTGGATCTGAGACCCTGCTTCCCAAACACTGGGAAAACTCAGGAGAAAACAGTCCCCCTGGGGAAAAAGAAGAGGCTGAGGACCCCAGAGACCACAGCTCCTCCCACGCACGAACCCCTGTGACGGAGTCACGATTTTCTCCTTGATGACCCTCCCCGTGGTCACCGCACCATCTGGGGAGAGAGGCTGCGGGGCCGAAGTCGCTGCGCGCCGTGGGGAAACAGCACGCCCGGGGTCCCAGCTGTCGGCCCAGCCCCCACGCTGTGTGCCGGAGGGGCCTGAGGTCCCAGCGGGGGCCCCCGGGCACTCGAGTCCGCAGACTCGAGAGGGCCCGTGCAGAGGCCGGGTCCAGCCATTGCCGATTCCAACCGGTTCTAACCAGCCCCTCGTCCCCGCCTCCACACCCCGGCCCCACACTCACCATTGCTAGGTTTCCTGGGTCTCCCTGAGTCCTGCCTAGACTCCCACGACACAGCACGACAGACGGGGTGGCAGAGCCACTAATGACCAGGAATGACAGAGGACACCAGACCCTCAGGCCCGCTGGAGCAAGCTGGGGCGTCCACAACTTCCCGTTACCTCGCCCCACCCACAGGGGCGCTCCTGATTGGACAGTTTTCAAGGCTGCCTCCTTGTGCCTGAGTGACGGTGGATGTGAGGACCCCTGACTCAATGAAACCAGGCTCCACTGGGCCGCTGGCACTGAGGCCACCAGTTTCATTTCATTTAAACAGAAATTTTTCCTGGCCGGGGGCAGCTTCTACTGTTTTCCCCGAGCTGTTTGCAACCGGGAGGGCACTGCAGTGTGCAAGGAATTCCTGACTGAGTTTCCAAGTGGAGCTAGTAGGTACGGAGCGGGAGGGCAGTCTGGGCCAGGTCACAATAAAACAAGAGGGTCTCATGCCCTCTAGGGATCAGGGACTTGGCTAAGGTTGTAAAGCCACTCATGGAACTTAAGTTTAGAAACTCACTTAAATTTGACCTCACTATCTATAATAAGGAGTCTGGCTCCATTTTAATCTTTGATCCTTGCAACCCTTGAGCCTTCCACTCATCTCTTCCCCATTAATGTAGGGAAGAGGCAAGAGAGCCAAAATGTTAAATCAAGTCATATTCAGAGACTGCAATATCCTGATTAGCACTGCAGCCAGACCGAGAGGAAACTTGCCAGATAAAAGAAGATGTCTGCAGGGATTGCTAACAACCCATTTCCCCATACCATGATGGGGAAACAGGAAAAAACAGAATCTTTAGCTGACACAGTAAACAAAGTAAAATCATTCATTCTCTATGCCTAAACCATGGGGAACCTGTGGATCACAGTCTGGGAATTGCCAGCGGGCCTTTCACACTACATATTCTTACCTTTTCATGCTACGTACTTATATTCTTCCTCGCTGTATGTCCATATCAAAGGAAAATGAGTAAACAAAGTCTTTATACTAACTCACAAGAACTAAAAACATATATAAACTGGTTCCTCTGACACAGGAGGGCTTTTCCCTTGTCTAGGCTTTTTGTCTTTGCTTTCTCACATCTTTTTTTATCTCTTAGCTTTTCTCCTTCTCTAATAAACTTTTCTTTTGACTCTAACTTTGGTGTGTGTTTGAATTACTTCTTATGCTCCACCAAGAACCCTCTTCTCTCTCAGTGCAGGACTTGAGCAACCCCAGGATTGTATGTCAATTAACAATGTTCCTTATGCCACACACAGACTAAAAGGAAGGGGATGGAAAAAGATAGTGCCTTGATGGACCTAGAGGGTATTACGCTGAATGAAATAAGTCAGATAGAGAAAGACAAATATCACATGATTTCACATACGTGCAGAATATAAAGAAGAAAATAAACAACAACAAAAATGGAAACAACCTCATAGATACAGAGAATATTTTGAGGGCTATTAGATGTGAGGGGATTTGGGGGGAACGACAAACAAGGGCAAAGGGATTAAGAAGTGCAAATGGATAGTTACAAAATAGACATGAAGACATAAAGTGTAGTATAAGGAAAATAGTTAACAATGTGGTAATAAATATGTAAAGGGGAAGAGGTGTTCTAGATTTAGTGGGGTGATCACTTTGTGAGTTATATAGGTCTCTAATCACCATGCTGTATGACTGAAACAAATACATCATTGTATGCCAACTATAATTGAAAAAAACTCATTGAATTGTACAATGTAAATACAAGAAACTAATAGTGTATTATATTTCAAAAAAGCTGGAAAAAAAAATGGATCCAAACCACACACACACACATAAAATTCAACCCTTTGTGACAACATGGATGGATCTTGGGATTACCATGCTGAGCGAATAAGTCAGACAGCAAATTTGAAAACCATATGATTTCACTCCTGTGTAGATATAAAAAGTGAAAGTAACAAAGAAACATGACAAACAGCGACTCATGGACACGGACAGTGCATTAGTGTTTACCAGAGAGAAGAGGGGTGGGGAGAAATAGGTAAGGGTAATAGGGGTCAAGTATTTGGTGACAGAAGGAAATCTAACTTTGGATGGTGAACACATACTGCAACATATGTACGACATGCTGTTGTATTGTACACTTAAATCTCATTAGATTTTATTAATGTCACCTCAATGATTTTTAATTAAAGAAACCTATACTTAAAAAAAGGTAGAGATGATTAGCAAACATATTGCCACCTAATGCCCCCACCTTAGCATAAAAATAACATATTCAAAGTTTCTGAGGATTAGGATGCAGATATATTTTGGAGTCTCCTATTCTATCTATTATCAATCCTTTTTCGGAAATTTGTTGCCACTCTAAGGCCTTTATTTTAAAAAGTACACAAAACCTTTTTTGGAAGCTTAATATTTGATGCCGTTCAGGGGCCTTTATATTAATCAAGCACAGAATTTATAACAGCTTCTGGAATAAGTGACGACACTATTCATTCAAACTACATACAAATAAAATTTTGGTTCGAAAGTCCTAAAACTACCTACGTCTGACTTTGACACAGAACCACAGTCTGGCTACTCAGAGTCCGGGTCCACAGACTGGGACCTGCAGCATCAAAACACCTGGGAAATGATTTGATTTTCAGAATCTCGAGTCCTCCAGGACCTGATAAATCAGATTGTGCATTTGAACTAGAATCCTGGGTGACTAAAATGCACTCTGAAGTTGGAGAAGTGCTGGTCCAGACTAGATTTTCTCACCTTCTCAGTTAGACACAATTACTTGTGTTGGGTGTTGTAGGTGTTTAGTAGCCTCCCTTCAGACGTGGCCAAACAGCCCAGGGGCAACGTCATCTCTGATCTGGAAACACGGGCCAGAGGTTAAAAACTGGAAGTTTCCTGACAGAATTATAATTAATACCTATTCCTTACTCCGATTACGACTTCGAGCATATCTGTAAACTCTCACGCCCCATTTCTGCAAAGTGAAATGGAGTTCGTAATGGTACTATCTCACAGAATGGACTTTCTGAAAAATTACATCAATGTTTATAATATGCTAAGCTCAGGTTATACGGCATAAAGGTCTCAAAATGTATCTCTCGTAATTAACAAATATTTTATGATGAGGCACTAAACTCTTACCTTGTGATACAAGTATGAAATCCTTAATTTTGATAAATGTGTCAGGAAGCCAAAGAGTGTGGTGCCCAAGATTGCATATCAAAGGAACCCAGCTCTCCCCTTGTTGTAGAGGGAATAGCAATTCTCCGGAGACCTCGGACTGTGTCCCAACACAAATCAAAGCTTTAAAGGACAAAGGAACTTGTTCCTGACAGATT
>NW_006441398.1:46512-48554 GCF_000325575.1 Pteropus alecto
CCTTGTGAAGACTGTCAGGGAATAGAATTAGATAAAAAGAAAAAAAAATTATCTCCATGTCTTCCATACAATGTGATTAAATTTAAAAAAATAAGTAAGTTATACATGAGTATGTATTTTGTCTTGGATGTTTGTCAGAGAAACTAAATGTTTTTCAAAAAAAAAAAAAAAAAAAAAAAAAAGCTTCATATTTTATTAAAGGGAAAAGGAAATTAAATCTCATGGTTTTTTTTAGAGTCGAGTAACATTATGGAGGGATTACATTCAAATGGGCGCCACAGAGTGTACTCTTGGGGTGATGGCATATTTTCTATCTTTTGACAGCGGTATTTCTATACATTTGTGAAAACTCACAAGTACACTTAATTTATAAATATATATCATTAATTAATGGAAATCAATAACACTTTCATATGCCGGGAGAATGTTAAGCTCTCCCAAATCTTAATTTTTATGTATTTAACACTTCTTTCCACAACTGCATGATCGCTCTTCGAAAGAATTGAAGGTCTGCAAGGAAGAATTTAGTCCTTACCAGGCCTTTCTTGCAGCCCTGTCTTAATTAACACCCTCTAGGGTTGCACGGCCCTCATCTCACGCACGTAACTCTTTGTTTCCCAGCCCAAGCCTACTCGTGCCTGCTTCCTTGGAAACATCTTTGGAAATCCACGCACAGCCCACTCTGGAACAATCTGTAAGTCAACACCAGGCATCTGAGCTGAGAGGGTGACAGAGGCAGTTGGTAGAACCTGTCATGGGCACATTCTATCATCCACAGCTGTCACATATTTATGGGATCTGCTTGCTCACTTTCACACAATACTTAAATATATACTGACATTGGGTGGGAAAACAAATTACTGAGAAAGTTGTCCAAGTACCAGTCACTCCCTTATAGTCTCCTCCCAATACCCCTTATTATAGTGGCTTTAGCAGCCTCCTATTACATACCCTAGTGTCTCTAAGCCACCCATGGTGGACTCAGCTATGCCAGGAGTTCTTTGTACCAGAAACTGTTCTCATCAGCTGGTGCCGCACACAGTTAGAGAAGTGCAGCTGGAACTGACAGTCTTTTTGTAAGTGTAGCCCCCTCCAAGGTCTTTGCTGATGACCCTCCACAGCCAACTTCACACCACTTTGCCTTGGATCATGAACTCAGGACCCATCAGGTTTACTGAATAGAGGCTCCTTGTTAAAAAGGTATTGGTACTAGGAGAGAGAAAAAAATGTCGTAGATGATAGAGGCTCTGTTCTTCCCTTTGGTGACCGAATCAAAGTTGTGATGGAAACAAGGAGCAGAAGCAAAGAAAAATCATCTGGGATCTAGAGGAACAAGCCTTACAACTAGGAATAAGTCCAAGAAAACACCCTGCAATGGCAGCAGATAGGATGGAGCGATGATATGGGCTGCCTGGTCCCAAGCCACTGAATGAGACAGAAGCTGCAGCAGCGGCAGCGGCAGACACCTCTTAAAGGGGCCTTGTCCAGGAGCAGATTTTCGTGGTGACGGACCTGCTCACTCTGAGCACCAGTGCTGATTCGACTGCGTGCAGAGGGCACCAGGGACTTTCAGAGAGACATTGTCAAAGTGAGGGCCAAGGCGAGACTCACTAGGCACAGAGGTGCCAGCGGTATCCATTGTTCCCCGCTGAGCCCTCCCCCACTACCAGTGTGCTGCCATAGCTGTGACATCATCAAACTGGATAACAGAGGTCGCTCTGCCCAGAGGATTCCCTGAAAAACCCCCTCCCCCAACTCACAGCCCCACCCAAGCCACATCTAGATCAGGTGCTCCTTGCTGAGACTCACAGTGGAGGCAGCTTCGGTTCCTGGTGTGGCCTTTTGAGGCAACTATAAGCACAGCATCTATGAATTGCTTGCTGAATCTTAACAGGAGGCCTCAGAGGGGTAGAGACTTGGACTAAGTTTGGACTGCCGCCAAACTCTTCTCAGGACTGTGCCACTGGACATGTACTTCACAAAGCCCATTAATAAGACCTAGAGACTTAAGAGCTTTGCTTAGTACATAGAAACAGATACGT